>NC_136488.1:40095244-40405244 GCF_053919585.1 Euprymna scolopes
GATTTGAAAGGTGTTATTTGATTGTTAATAAATTAAATGTTTTTATTTGCAGCAAAAAAAAAACAACAACAAAACTATCGTGCACTGTAATTGAAAGCAATTCGGTGCTTGTCCAAAATTCCTCCTATATTTGTATTCACTAGATATTCATTTGGACAATACCTACTTCGGCTTGGAAGGGTTGTAAAAATGGAGACATTTTTCAATTAACACCTAAAAACATATCAGCTTACGTTATTAATAAACAAAGAAAATTATGCAATAATCATAAATCATAAACTAGACAAAATAAAATATCGATTTGTCATAAGCAATGTTATTTCGGTATAAGGTCGAGAATTGAACAGGATTTTCTTTCTATATTAGTTCTAAGTCTACAATATGCAGATTTAATCAGTACTCTGAGGATTCCAAATTCTTGGAGGTTGTATATTAGTGTTAATATAATATTACTGTCATTAGGAATATGGAAGAGGAGAGTGTTTCTGTATTGTTAACAGTGGGGACTATTTCTATAGATGGTGTTTGTTGTGGATGGCCTAGATAAATTGTTATTTGGGGGGGGGGCTTATATTATATTATTAATATTGAATGTTATATTTATTTCTCTCTCCATATATGTCTCCAGACTAAAAGCTTGTTTCAATATACTGAGTTTTATAAGAATTGTTGGTACTTACCCAGAATTACACTTATATTAAACAACAAAAATAAAACAAAATATGTATGCTGTATGTACTGTAATGGAAAGAAAATATCATAAACCAAACGATCGCGTAAAATGATGCCATCTTGAAAACAAGGGAAATAACACAAATTAATTCAAACTTGCGAGCTTTTAGAAAACCATTTTTAATATGGGGACATTAGAAAAATTCGAATTTATTTAAAATGATTTTCTTTATTAAAGTAAAACTACTTGATTAATTTACGTGATTTTAGGAATACAATGATTTCTTTCCGTCACGGATACGTAAATTATACATTTTTTTTTTTTTTAATTTTTTTTTATAATTATATTTTTATAATTATATTGATATGCACCAACCAACACGTTTTATAAAAACCAGTATATCAAAACAAGGTTTCAGTCTGGAGACACATATATGGAAAGGAAAATAAATAAAGTAAAGTCTAGCGGTTGTTTGAGAGGCTAGAAGTGTCTAGCGGCGTTTGAAGTTGATGTGATTGCCGATCTGGGCACATTGGTTGTATGAGATGATCTTTAAGGATCATGTGGGGATGTAATTTTATGTGCATTGATTTGCATATCAATGCGGCTTCGTCTCCAAAAGAACATTATAAAAGATTAAAAGTGAAGAGGACGGCGCAGTCAAGTGGTTGGAACCGAATGGAACAGGTCGAAATTTACAATGTCGTCCGAACGCTGGCAAGAATCTTTTTTTTTTTTAAATTACAATTGCTAAACAGCAAACTTTAGGTTGCGATGTGCAAAGGTATTTGAGTTAACAATAATACATAAATGCGCGCGTGTGTGTGTGTGTGTGTATATATATATATATATATATATATATATATATATATATATATATATATAGAGAGAGAGAGAGAGGTGGGGAGAGAGAAAGAGTCACAAATAAAATAAAAGCTTTAAAGATTTATCTCGCAAAATCAATGCTCTCCCCTCACTACCAAGTGATTCGTTCACACATTGATCAACCGCTGGCAGGATGTATTGATTCCATCTGTCCACCAAGGAATATTTTTAGCCTCTTTGGGAACCACGGTCGTTTTGAATACCACCTCTTCTACGAACTTTCCAGGATTTTAGGGATGAAACGTATTTGTACAACAAGCTATCACCCAGCTTCTAATGGGATGATAGAACGCTTCCAATGCCAATTAAAAACAGCATTACGTGCTTATCCTGACCAACAGTAATGGAGCAAGTATGTACCTGTAGTCCTTCTTGATCATCATGCAGCTCCCAAAGAAGACTTGGGATAATCTCCAAACGAAATTGTTTACGGAGTACCTCTACCATTGTCGGGTCAGATGCTGACTCTGATAAATTTAACAACTGATCCAGCTTATTATTTATTTGTAAACAATCTCACAGACACCATCTTGCGGCAGACAAGCGACACTACTGATCTGTACTAAAAATAGCAACACCTCTTTCCTTATTTCGAACTGAATAGAAAGGAACCCTTTCTCCATTAAACAAAATAGGAAAGACTTTGATCCCGAGCTGAATCGGACATAAATGCAATAAATTTACACTGGAAACTCTATTTATTGTGATTGATTCGGGGGGGAGAAGTAATCAGAAGTAGAGTTTCCAAGTAAGCACATCACAACAAGATATTCTGCGGTAGAGACGCCTTACTCAATTGACAATAAACGAACCCTCTCCTCAAAGAGAGGATATAATGTCTAGGAGGGTGCACTTCATAAGTCCAAACCATACTTCATTCCAACAAAGAAGGGTCTGATTATGAGCTAGGCAGTCCGTAGGTCGTCAGAATCATGTCAAGGCAAACCCACACGGATATGAAAGTGAAACTATGTATTAGTGGTTCAATTTTTCTGGCATAATTTTACGTATTTTGTCACTTTTTGTGATACGATAGAAACGAGATTTACAATATCCATATTTACTTGCCTCTCCTTGAGGACACACAGATATGTTTTTTTTTTTAAGGAATATCTAGCTCAACAAAAAGGAGCACTGTGGGTGGATCAAAAGTAAAAAAATTAGGTAGAAATAGATACTACACTTTGATCCCAGGCAGGAGCAATGTGAGTAATAACAATGAAAGGGAAAGTTTAAATATTTTGTTTTATTATCTGAATGAAAAGTTTTTTTGTTTTTATATTTATCACACCTACATATCAAAACGGTTCACTGCTATTTAAACCAATAACACTACATATTATTTTGAAATACTGTCTACAGAGTGTCCCAAGATGATCTGACAGATTTGTAGGCAAAAAAAAAAAAAAAATTAAATAACAATTAAATAAAGAAAATATTTTTAATTCTTTAAATGTACATAGAATGCCATTTTATTTTAATTAGGTCTAAATTCATGCATATCTGTATTCAATCCTAATAAATAAAGTAAAACTTAGAAAAAAAAAGAAATTTTACCGAATCATTTGATTTCGTTGCATGATGATATTGATTAGTCCGCAAGATCGCCTGACCTAAACCCCTGCGATTTTTTCTTGTGGGGATATTTGAAGTCAAAAATATTCAGCTACCGCCCTCGATCTCTTAAAGAATTTAAACGAGCTATTCGTTTTGAAATTGCTGCTATTCCACCCCAAAATGATGTCTACAAGCGTGTGTTAGCAATGCTGGGTTGACTGATTTAATATTTAAGATTGTGTGAAATAAAATTATTTTCTATGTACATTTAAAAAATGAAAAACGTTTCTTTATTTAATTGTTATTTAATTTTTTTTTCTTTTTGACCAGATCATTTTGGAGCACCCTGTTTAGAGCAGAGACAGAATGACTAAACAAAGTTTTTTTTTTTTTTATGTTTCATTTGCATATTTTTAAACAGTTCCTAATAAATTAATATTAGGTGTTATTCGTTTTTAATTTTATTTTACTACTTTGCTATATTCGTGCTATAGTTTTGTCGATATTAACATAAATTGATAAAACTGATTTAATAATAATAAAAGGATAAATTTGTATTAAAATAACAAAATTGTTAATATTTATCATTTTATAGGAATTAATTATATTAGTATTATTATTAATTCTTTTTAATTCATAGGAATTAATTAAATTAATATTATTATTAATTATTTTTAATTTATAGGAATTAATTATATTAATATTATTATTAATTATTTTTAATTCATAGGAATTAATTATATTAATATTATTAATTATTTTTAATTCATAGGAATTAATTATATTAATATTATTAATTATTTTTAATTCATAGGAATTAATTATATTAATATTATTAATTATTTTTAATTCATAGGAATTGATTATATTAATATTATTATTTTTAATTCATAGGAATTGATTATAGGAATGTTTCCAGTATTTCAAATAGCAAAATAATAGCAAAGTAATACCGAGCGGACAAGGTTAATTAGTCATATGATAGAAAATCTGCATAAAATTTTAAGATTTAACGGTTGAAAAGACCAGATAAGTGCAAAATTGATTTTTATAAACATTTCTATTTATTAAAGTGGAATTCATTTTTCTTTTTTTTTTTTTTTTCAAATTTTCGAGTATTCTTTTTCAGGAACTATAGAGAGTTTTTTTTTTTTTAGTTTTTTTTTTATGTGTCATGGTGAAGGGGGTAACACATTCCCAGAAGTTGAAAATTCTTACATTTTAAATATCGAGTGATTTCAAACAGTAAATTTCCTATTATTGTTTGACTCATGTGCTTGACCAACGTTCACACTGTGATCGGACATTTAAATCTCATTCAGCCTCAGTTTCCAACCTCTGAGGACGTGCCAGGATTTACCTCCTCCACCATAACATAAAAGAAAAAACAAAAAACAAAAAAAAAACTATCTGTTGTCCCTGAAGAAGAATATTTTACTATTCAAAAATTTGAAAAAAAAAAAAAAAGAAAAAAAATTATTTTAATAAATAGAAATGTTCATTAAAACAAATTTAGCACTTGCCAGGCCATTAATATATTTCAGGGTATGGCATGGGATAAAGTGTCAAAAGTATTTAGCGAAACTCACCCTTGATGATACCGAAGAACTGATATTTGCTTGGGCATCAATTCAATAACTGTAAGAAGAAATGTTTTAAACATTAATATTAGTCATTTTTTTTTTTTTTTTTTTTTTTATACAAGGTAGTCACCACTTATCAAGGGTCGGAAGCCATTCGGGGATAAGAGTTATTGCGTGTACAGTAATCAATGGGATAGTATCGTAGTAATCGTTAGTATTGGAGATTTAATAAAGTGTCTTACTTAAGGGGGCGGTTCATCAGGAATTTGTTTACGTTGGACTTGAAGACATCCAGGTTGTAGTCAGGTGGGAAACAGGCAAATGGAAGAGAGTTCTACAGGCGTGCAGTTCTAAGAAAGAAGCTTTGTTCATGGAATCTACGTTTTGGTTTTGGCACAGATATCGGTATTTTATGTTCATTGATATATTTTGTCGTTCAAATATTGATATACCTTTCAAGTATGAAATGCACCCAAGAAGCATTAGGATTTTCAGAGTTTCAAAGTAGCCACATGTTATTCTGGAGGTGGACTTAATCAGCATCAAATTACAACATACCTTGATATTCCATTTCTCATAGTTAACAAATTTATTGCCCGGTATTGCAAGGTCATTAAATATGCTTAAATATATTTTCATTCATGCAGATTTCGTATTTATTATTACAGAGTCTATTCTCTATTGAATATTATATTGTACCTAATATATAGTAGTGATTTCAAAAGTTAAAAAAAAAAAATGACTTGGGTACCATCAGCTAAAATCGAAACCAAAACATTGAGCACTCCAGCGGTGTCTCCTACCAATGTAGCTATCGATAGATAAGTAAGAAATATTTAATATTAAACAACTTAAAGAAATTAATTGAATTTGAGCATGCGCAGAAAGAAGTAAAAATATGTCTGCAAGTTGAAATGAACATTTTTGCATTTCAACTTGCCAATATATGTCTGTATGTGCTATTCATCCATCCAAACAAAGATTTTACCCGTTATAAACCATCTTTGGTGTATGATTACTGTTTCCTGTTAATTTTAGTGTTATTTGACCAGTAGTTTAATAGTTTATCGGTTAAATATTTACACACAGACATACGTACATACATCTGTTTTGTTTATATAGATATGAAGAAAAAATTACCAACTGCTATGATGAGCTTGTATTACTATAAATCTGTCCTTCTGTGGCAAGGACTTAAAGAGCAATTACATCTTAGGTAGATATAAAATAAGTGAAGAATAGAGAAGCTGATACTGCTATTTTTATATTTAATTTTGTTCCTGGAACAGAAAGTGACACAATGCAAGGCTTATTTTAAAATCATGTGAATGTATATGTGTGAGCGGGGACGAGCATTGTTGCCCAGTCACCACCATTGTCACCACCAATGTCAGGAAAATATCAGGTGTCAACCCGCCTTTTTGTGACAATTCTGATCCCATGTCAAAATTGGTGGTGACTCACCTTCCACAAAGTCAGATTTGACCTTTCATCGACTTTTAATGTAGGATCCCCACACACTGACATATAAATAAGCATAAACATTTTCTCCCATCAAAAACATAGGGCAAGGAGTAGATGCTATCGTAAAAATCACTGAGACTGCAAAAGAATAGACAAGGAAAATGAGATTTCGAGATATAAAACTGTCTCAGTGATTAGTTGTAAACAACAAAACAGCTGCCTGTGGATGACTATATTTTATATACATATGTTTCTACTTATATATAAAAAGTGTCTGTGAGTTCATTCCCTATGGACTCCGAAACGGCTGTGCAGATTTTTTTTTAGGTTTCACGCAAATACACTTTATGTGCCTAGAAGTATTTTTAGATAGGGTTTTTATCAGAATGCCTCTGATAAGTATCAAAAATCGATAATTTGAAAAATCCGATTAAAGAAAGAACAGTCTAATATTGACCTTATACAGCTTAATATCACAAGTCTATATGCATATATATATAAGTTTTATCAACGTACAATAAGGGCCCAGCATATAAAATCAGCAGTAAGTCCTGTGATGAGACGAATGTTTCTGTTTAGAGCACAACTGAAGCATGATACTTGACTTTTGCATTTTACACTTTAATTTAAGCCATTACATAAAATTTTATAAAATCAACAGTAAATTCTCTACATTGCAATGTAGACTACAATATATTGTGGACAAAGTCACTGCGGGGAGGGATGTGAAGCTTCTTTCTGGTCTTTCTGGTCCATGAATAAAGCAGACAAACAATCCTTATCCTTGAGTAACTTTTGAGCCTTGATAAGCATTGACCTCCACCGCTACCCACCCCATAGTAAAAAAAAAAAAAAACTTATTTCAGATAAAAACTTTGTATGGATAGAATATATACAACTACTTCTGTTTGTGTTCATTTCACTTGAGTCAGAGTTCAGTATGAAATGTTTCATTTGAACCCTTCCGATCAAATTGCGATGTGTATCTGTAAAACACGTTTCAAAAGTTGATTTTTATAAGTAATCGGGTCTGTTTTGAAAGAATATCACATTAGAAATTGTCGCTGACAAGTAGGTTTTATGACATAAAAACCTCTATTACTCAACGTATTCTGTAATGGTCGCCATTTTGGTTTTCACTTAAGACAATCGCCAAACAATGTTCCTGTGCAAAGAAAATCGAAACTCAATATGCTTTTGAATAACAACAAAGAATAAAATATTTATGTATACTAGAGGGACCTGTGAAAATTCCACAGCAGACTCTTTCATATGTAATATATTGATGTTGGCATTATGTGGATGTTCAATGTAAATGGAGACACCCTGATATTATTGTATATCTTTTGTTAAAACTGCAAAAGTATTTACCTAAGCTAGCTGGGACGCCTGGCGTAGCTCGATCATAAAATACACTTAAACATGATATCTTAATTTATGAAGATTTTTTATATATTATTATAGAGTCAATTTTCTATCTATTCTTATATATTATAAAGTGATTTAAAAAAAAAATATATATATATATCCATATGACTTGGGTGCATCTTGAATCGAAACCGAAACCAAAACTTATGAAGAAAAAATATATATGTGTATATGTATAATTTGAGTTTCTTCAGCTCTAATTGTAACTGAAACCAAAACTTATGCCGAATTCTTAGTAAAATTATTTATTACAAGAAATGGAAGGTCATAACAATTAAACGACAGTCACTCAGAAGAAAAAAGATGCAAGCGCGATACACAAAATAACATACACGCTATAGTATTAATATATAAATAACTGACACTTGGTATTGGTATTTGTTGTATTTGTAAAAGAAATGTATTTGCAAAGGGGGAAAAAAAAACTACATTTTCGAATTAATTTGAGTATTTGCAAAAAAAAATATTTAAAGTTACGTCCGCAGTTTATGGACCATGCTAAAATAATAACATTATTTAGAAAGCCATTCTTAATATGGAGACAGGAAATTTATTAACTATTCTATACTTTCGCCTAACAATTAAATAAATTGAAGATATTACAAGAATTCAATTAAAAACGTTAAATTTTCTCATTAGAATTATGAGAAACACTTTCTAACTTGTTACCGTCTTTCCCATCTGCAAAGCAGCAACCGGAACTGAATTTCAGTACGTAATGTTTACCATAACCAAAATAATCATAATAGTTAGAATATTAAATTAGTCCCAAAACAAATGAAAAACTAACTGATGAAGATTCAGAATATTTTACAAATGCATCCCCCCTCGTCCACATCTTTTTCATGTTAAATATGAGTTTCTAAATAACTTTATTTAGAAAGCCATTCTTAACTGCTTGTATACGAAAAACTCACCAATTGAAAACATTCAACAAATGAAAAATCCAAAAAGAGTTTCAGTTTAAAACAACTGAATGAATAATAAGAATAAAATATTAACTCGCCACTTCGTCTTAACATCTTCCAATAATTACAATGTTTTGTTTTGTTTGTTATTTTCTTTCTTTTTAATTTTTGTTTTTGGGGCGGGGGGGGGGGTCCGGTAAAACTCCTATTTAGAATTGATAAATTCAAAACATGTTTGTCCATTGACATATATCTTTTTGTCAGGAAGAGGTCTAGAAAGAAAGGGGAGGTAACTTGAAAAGTTCTTGGACAATGAAGTATAGTTTCAGTATAATTTCATTGTTTCATATATGTAAGTATAAACAGTTAATTAGTCAATTAGGGAGAGAAAAGTTGATAATTCTTTGTTATTGTAGCGAAATTCGAAAATTGAAATATTGAATTTCAAGTGAAACCAATGAAATGTCCTGTCACAGTAATGAACATATCCAAAATAAACTGCATAAATACACTGTGTAAATGGAATTTTCCTCCTCTGACGAAGAGTAGAACATTTTGACCACAACATTAAGACCAGACTTAAATGTTCCTCTTTTATATGTCAACTGCACTCAAGAAAAATTTTTTACATTAAATTTTTTAAATTTAATTAAAAATAACTTTTTTATTGATAATTTAGATTTAGTTACATTCTCTTCAAAGTTTCCCTAAAATAAGACTAATTCATTATTATTGACCAATAATAAAAAAAAAATAAAAAAAATTTCTATTCTGGTTTCTTTTATTGGCAGCGAAAATTTTGATACTTCACACTCAATAACTTCACAAAACAAATCGGTTCCTTCAGTGTTATTGTAGCGAAATTCAAAAATTAAAATATTCAATTTCAAGTGAAACCAATGGTATCCACTGAATTGTCATGGCACAGTAATGAACATATCCAAAAATTACGAAAAACCATAAGGTAGAAAATTAATTATCAATGGAAATAATTTTCAAAGGTAATTAGCAAAAATGTAGTTTTGAAAACAAAGAAACCGGAGAGTTCTAATTGTAATAAAAGGGAGGTAAATCTTTTCTGAAAACTGAAAATCTTTGGCTAATTTAGCAAAACTTAATTTTTGCAAATTGTCTTCAGAAACTGTTTTTATTAATAATTAATTTTCTACCTTATCGTTTTCCGTAATTTTTGGATATTTTCATTACTGCGACATGACAATTCAGTAGATACGTTTGGCTTTACTTGAAATTGAATATTTCAATTTTTGAATTTTGCTACAATAATAAAGAACCCATATCTTTTTCTGTCAGAGAAGTCTAGAAATCAAAGGGAGGTAACTTAAGTTTCTTAGATAATGAAATATAGTTTCAGTATAATTTCATTGTTTCATATAGGTAAATATACACAATCAATTAGTCAGTTGGGGAAAAGGAAGTTAATATTATTTTCTATTGGAATCCTTTGAGATGAGTAATTTGTGTATTTATTTGTTCCTATCCTGTCACCGTTAATCACCTGAAGAAGGCCAGAGGATGAGTTGACCGAAACGTGGTGGAATAACAACTATGAAAATGAGGATAACAGTCCACAAATAAATAAATACACGAATTACTCATCTCAAAGGATTTCAATAAAATAATATGTAATACCATTCGGTATGAACCTGACAGGAAGACCTGATAAGAATGAAAACTTGGATTTATAAGATAAAAAAATCCAACCTTGATCGCCACTCAGGACCCGTGGCATAGTGGATAGAAGCATTGAGTCTTTATGGTTTTCAGGTGAGCATTATTTGAAGATAGCGGTTTCAATCCTACCCAAAAGTAGGCCAAATGGAAGGCAGTAATTACTAAGGATACCGTTACAAGACTCAGCATTCCTATCTTGTCGTAGTTAATCATCTGAAGAAGGCCAGAGGATGAGATGGCCGAAATGTGGTGAAACAACAACGATTATGAAGATGAGGATTACAGTCCGAAAATAAATCAGAAAAATTAATGTTCTTCATTTTTTTAATAACTCAACACTTAAGAGATAAATAAGAACTTTAATGGAACAATCTGATATCTATGTATCTCATATAGAGATCAAGCTTGGTCCAAGGAACGGGCCCTCTGATTTCTAAAATTTCACACTTAAGATTGATATAAGCTAGTAGTTATTGTTTAATCAAAAAATGTAGTTAAAAATAATTTTTCTTTCGTTTTTCAGTTCGATAAACAGTCTATTTTAATCAGAAAGATTAGTTAAAAACAAAACTCAACTTTGGTTTTGTATAGTGTTGGGATAATTAATCAGAATTAAAATCCGAAAAATCGAAACTTTTGGACTATTGGAAGGATTTGAGCCAAATTTCCGATTCCAAAAACGATTCTTTTAAGTTATTTTCATTATTATTTATTTTTGTTTTGTTTAGAAGTTAATTTTATATTGCTGATACTAATGATAAAATGTTAAGTATTTATTGATTTTAAACTAATAGTAAAACAAAAATTTAATGATTATAATAACAAATTTCGGTAAAAATAGCACAGGAAAAAATAAGATGAGTGAATAAAAAGGAAAAAATATGGAACAAAAGAAAGCTATAAATGAAAATCTTACGAGTTTTTAAAAATCTCGGATACAATACATGCTAAAATTTGAAATAGCATTTTTATTAGTTTGTCATGCTAAAATTTGAACATATTTTTCTTAGTCTGTCGTACTAAATTTGGACTAGCATTTTCGTTAGTTTCCCATGTGTAAAATGTTTTTGACTCCTAATGGGGGTAGTTATTTATTTGGTGTCCACCACACCAAAATGTGGCACAAGGCCAGAAGGTAGAGATAGGCAAGCTCCCCTAAAGGAGGGGCACTCTTGCCTCATCAAAAATTGCCTGGGCACCATCGTCGGCATTCCCCGGTAGGGGTGCCTCAGGCGACAAGCAATTAATTTTCCCCACCGGAAAGCCTGGTGGCAAGACCTGGGAGGGTGGACCTCCTAGGTAGTACCCAAGCGGTGTACCTCAGTCCGACAGGTGCTGGGCCGAATCTCGGCCCCTCACCTGTAGGGCTGAGTGTCAAGAACGGATCCTTGACGAGTACGATTACCCTGTCTCCCTGCAGCCGAAGCCGCTAGGAGACACATCCCCATCAGATGAACTAATGGGGGTATGAAACCAATGAATTTGCCACTCGTTTTTATAACCACCGGCTGTGCTAACAAACCAATGAAAACCTTCCAAAGTTACTATAAAAATTGTCAAATTTTGGATTCAATCAGTTCGCCGTTAACTACGTCACGGGCCGCATTTGATTCTTGGCCACCATCTTGGTTACTGCCAATTACACTCTGGATCTGATCTGAACTACGCCGCCATCTTTGTTCAGTATAATGTCTCAACACTTAACACCATGCTAATTATTTTATATTAAAAGGACATCAAATCCGTTGTCAGGGTCGCTGGAAAAATGGTGGGATCATTCTACCGCTCCAGTAGATATCTCACTGCGGATGCAATTCTCTACCTTTATAGGAGCCAAGTACGTGCGAGGATGGAGTACTGTTGCCACATCTGAGCAGTAGCTGCTAGAAACATCTTATTCTGCCTTGATAGAGGTCAAAATAGCCTAGTGAGGGATGCCCTTTTCTCTGCCCTGCAATCTCTTTCCCACAGAAGACAAGAGATGTTGCAAGCCTGTTTTATTGTAATTATCATAGCAAGTGCTCATCTGAGCTCCAATCTATGGTCTCCCCCCTCGCCAAAATTTCATAAAAAACATTAAAAAAAACACTTGTCTAGCTGAAATCACTATCAATAATTTCCCCCACTCTTTATATGTGCCTAAACCTAAACACAGATTCCATCAACAAAGCTTCTTTCTTAGAACTGCATGCCTGTGGAACTGTCTTCCATTTGCCTGCTTTCCAGCTGACTACAATATGGTCATCTAGGTTATTCCAGCCCAATTCATCCTGCCCCAACACACCCCCTCTTGGATTTTTTTCAGATTTACACCATACAAACTTTGGGTTAAAAATAAGAGAAAATGCAGTTATTGGTGTTGAAGATGGTGTTGAAGATTGCGGTGACATGCACTCTTCATTAGTAATCCAAAAGAACATTGAGGAGCACTTGTCATGGATGATGTATCTCCTCCCTCTCTTTTCCTTGTTTCAGAAGATATTCTTAGTTTACTGCTCTAGAAGAAAGATGTGAAATGATTATTACAATCTGATAATAAAAATAATAATAAATTATAATGAGCAGAATGTGCAATACCCAACTGCAACATTAAGAGATTTACAGACAGTATAATACACAAATGATGTAACAGTAGCACATTCTTGATCATAAACAAAGGCAATGTAATCAAAGAAATGAAATTTGCAAAAAGTAATATTTATCTTAGTTTCTGACCATTCAAATTTGATAATGAAAAAAGATTTATTATGGTAATTTTTAAAGTGTGAAATTCAACTGCATGTATTTCAAGGTGCTACAGAACTGCAATGCTGGGGTATAAGAAATTCTATTTTAACCATTATTATGCCTTGCAGATTAGTGGGCTAAACAATAATTTAGTAAGAAACCATAAAAAAGTGACAGGAAAGAATAAATTTGGATTATTGACAAACTGAGAAGTTCACACCAAAGAATGCATTATTAGATCAATGCAACGAGTAAATAGCCTGAAAGAGAAGAAAAATAATCATAGTAGCGATGAAATATAACTATGAGACCGTCATAACTAGCTAAAGAGACACACCCATTTATCAAAAAGGGTTTCATGTGAAAGTGTTTCTTCTGCTGAAGATTACCCTTTACAAATATATATCATGTTTTTGAGAGCCACAAATGTTGACTTCCCTGTTTGTCTTTGACAGTATTTAACATCATGCTCAGGTAATAACTCTGAACAAACTGTGTGGAAAATGTATCACCAGAAACAGAACACAATTGATCAATCAAAACCAGAACATAATAGCAAGAAATCATAGCATGAATTCTCTACTTCACAACTGAAGTCAGCGTAATGTCATTTGATTGAAACGGATCAAGAAAAAGTATATCCATTTGAATCAACATGAAACAATCAGAACTGAAGTCAATGTAGTGTCTTTTGAGTGAAACTGAACAGGAAAACGAAAATTTAAATCAACATTTAAAAAAAGCAGCATAGGACAGTATTTGGGTATCATATGATATAGAGGAATTTGCTCGAATTGACACTCAAAGTTGATTACTCAGGTGGACATGATTCTGAACAGCTTAAATACATTGATTGAAAGCCCATAAGACAAGGATTTGCTGATTTAATGGCTTAGAGACCATGATCCAACTATCCAAAAATTATGAACTGCACAGCACGATTGTATGGTATGTGCCTGAAGGTATAAATAAAAAACACAATATCTTATTCCCACTGACTTTTTGGTCAACTGAGTCGACTCTACACTACCCCTAGTCACAATTCATCCGCACATACAAATGAAAGAATACTGTTATCATGATCAGTACTATTCTATTGCACATTTTTAATTAGATCTAAGCATAAAAGAGAAGGAAAGAAAGGGTTAGATCTTGTCTCAGCATGATAATGAGCAGAATGTTATGCTTCAAATGAAAATGTGACCACTTCATTCATATTTGAATGTTACCTTACATCTTTCCTCTAAATTTTAAACTGTTGCTATCTGCAAATCAAAAGATAATGGCCAAAAGTTGTTTTTTTGAAAAATTCAAATGTCGAAAACGTGTGCATAATTAAAATTGCTGTCCATATGTCCATAATCTTTTATTTTCGACTACTTTTTGTCCATTTTGACTGTGAAGTAGGGGTCCATATCCTTTGATATGATGTGATGTAATTTGACATTATATCATGAAAATGGGCTCTAATGGGTTGATCCAAGTCCTTTTTAAGCTCTAGATATTGATCATGGCTTAAGATTAGATTGTTGCTAAATTCACCAAAAAGTCCTTAAATTTTTATAAAATTTTGAGGCTTTAGTGTCTGGAAATGTCAAATATGTCGAAAGGTTTTTATTTGATTTTTGTAATTTCCAACCCAAAGTCACTTTAAAAATCCAAAGGAGAAGTCTGGCAATGCACCACAGTTATGCTTTTTTTCTCAACAAAATATCGTCCCAAACAAGCTCTAAAAAAGTGCTGCAGCATCACTTAAAATGGTAAAAATAAGGTACTTCCTCTGATTTACCATCTTTCTAACCATGATTTTTGGATTCCTTGTTGCCCTCAAAACCTTGCCTGTGTGAATTTTTAGCTCCAAAGCATTATTTTTTGCAACAAAAATGCAAATTTTGTAAAATGCCAGGGGGTCGAAAATTCTATGTCATGACATAGCAAATTTTGATTTCCAGGGCGAAACCGACTGTGAAAAAAATATGTTCCTCAAATCCAACTGGGCTGAAATTGCAGATTTCTTTTAGTTTTAACCCAAAGTTTGTATGGTGTAAATATGAAAAAAATCCAAGAGGGGGTGTGCCGGGACTGGATGATGGAATAACCTATCTTCAAGTCCAACGTAAACAAGTTCTTGATGAATCATCCCCTTAAGTAATCCAATTTACCAAATTTTCACGACTAACGATTACTACGATATTGTCCCATTGGCTACTGTACACTCATTAACCCTTATCTTCAAATGGTCCCCGATCCTTGATAAGTGGTGACACCGTTGTAAAAAAAAAATAAAATAAAATAAAATAAAATAATAAAAAAAAAAAAAAAAAAAAAAAAAAAGGTATCCGCGGTTCAGTGGATAACGATATGGAACGACTATCTGGGTGTGCAAAGTTTGAATCCAGTCGTTTACTTAATGACACTTTCGCTTGGAGATGTTGGCAACCATTAAATGGTCTCTTCTGCAAAAATGCAAACAGAATCAAGCCGGTCTACAAAGTTGAACCATGTTGACTCATAAGAATTTACTTTACTTTTTTTTTTTTTTTTTTTTTTTTACTAAAGTTAGCAATAGAATGTTCATGTTTAAATGTTAAAAACAATTGTTAGATGCACCCACACAATTCTGAGTCTCTGTTCTTCAATCAATCTTTCATTCTTCAGTCTGAAATAGTATTTCCATTGCTAAACATGCAGATATGAAAAAAAACAAAAACATAATGTATATTATATTAATAGATTCTCATGATAAAATGTTTCAAATCACTATGCAAATTTATAGAATTTTCTATGTACGTTTTAATTAACAGGTTTTTATAGACAAAATATGAATAATACAACCGACATTATAAGAATAGATTTTTCCATACTTATTCTCATAGTTTTTAGAATTTCTAAAAGATGAAATCCTTAAAAATTTACACAATTTTTAATAATCTGGTTTTTCCACATCATCTGAAATGGTCCTAAGCAATGTATACAAAGCATTCGGGGAAGAATTTCTCGGTAAAAAAAAAAAAAAAAACCTTGAGAGAAGCTTCCAAGTCGCTGGATTGACAAGATTAACAGCAATGTACAGCTTCGATTGTTTATCAAGAAAGTGTGCGAAGATTCTTTGAGGATTAAGTGAAGTATGGTTAAAAGAATGTGAAAAATTTCACATCTGAATTGTTAGAATAAAGAATGAGTAAAATGATCATACTTCTTAAGGCTGACCTGATTTTGTTTTTTTAATTGAAAACATTTGTCGACAGGATATCAGCATGAATGTTATTACAAGAGCATGCTGTAAATGAGGAACTTTGCTTCTGCGTGAATATCAGCACTGGATTTGTATCAAATTGAGAGTTCTTAGCAGGAATGGTCTTTCCTCTTCTTAAATGTATGCTTTTATATTCATGAATAATTTTAATGGACGTGATTTCTTTTCTTTTTTTTTTTTACAGTTAAACCATTTAAAATTCAACATGTTCATGTCATCCTTGGAATTAATTATGATTTTCAATCCTTCCATAGAACTGCTCCACCATCCAACTGAAAATCTCATCAACTCTTATCCTCAAGTAGCTTTTGGCCATGGTAAGTGCTGAACCATCAGTTAAAAAAAAAAACGCAAACTTATACACAATTATAAAAATCAATTATGCAAAGAAGCTTTATTCATGAAGATTGACTGACATTAAACACATGAAGGTGGGCTCTCTCTACCGTGCTAGAAAGTTACTTATGCCTGAAAGTATCCTGTACTTCTACAAAGCCACCATTCGCCCATGTATGGAGTATGGCTGTCACATTTGGGCTGGTGCATCTGCTACTAAGCACTCGCTCCTGGAGAGGGTCCAAAAGAGAGTCGCCAACCTGATAGGTCCCAAACTGTCATCTAAGCTTCAGCCCCTGTCCCATCGATAAAATGTTTTACAAGTATTTTAATGGTGGATGCTCTGATGAACTATAAGCCCTTGTGCTCCCTTGATGAAAATACCTCCAAAAAACCCGACAAGCAGTGGAGTCCCTACAGTAGAGATCCCTAGATGTAGGAAGGCCTTCTACTCTAATAGCTTCTTCCCCAGAACTTTGGAATTCTCTTCTGGTTTCTGGCTTCCCCAACTGTACTGACATGCAGAAGTTCAAGTGTAATGTGAACAGACATCTTGCTGGTAAACTCCCTACATAGAACACCTGCAACTTAGGTCTCTGATAGCAGCCCTCTACATCCAAGTGGCAATGTGCTTGTTTGGGGTGAAAATGTAATTAAAAAAAAAGAAAACGAAAAAAGAATTAAAAAAAAAAGAATAAAAAAAATTTTTTTGCCCACCATACTGTATTATTTACATTATGTATTTCTCTTTTTATTTTTCAAATAAATCAAATTTTTCTTTGTTTTACAATTTCCTTCCAACAAAAGGAAGGAAAACAGTCAACCATGTTTTTCTTTTTCTTTTACTTATTTAACAAAAACTTTTTTTTTTTAATTATTGGTCAAAAGCTATTACAAAGTAGAAAAGATTTAATAGAGTTCATGAGTATATTTATTTTTCATACATCGCAGGAAGATTGGCTGGTCAAGGAAAACTTGGAAGCAAATAAGCCGAGCATCCGGAGTCCTCCAGCAGGAGTGAAAAATGTACTTTCATTATGCCTAATGTTTGTGCAAAATTTTTAAAAAATCCAGGGCATGGTTATTGAGAAAAGTGCGAACAAACAAACAGACAAACGGGAGTAAATTACTAGGTCCAATCCCTTCTTTGTTGGAGACAAATAATTTGATAGGACCGTACAGAGCAGAAGTTGGAGATAATAAACCCTCTGAACCTTGAGAAATGGAGAGTTAGCTTTTGTAATACGAGAAGGCATTTGACCCTTGAGCAAGAAAAAAGTGATGTTAAATGAATAGAATCTTGACCACCAGAATGCAGACATTCGGTTGACACATTTACCACTCAGTTTCATTTTCATGCCACTTTTATTTTTTTTTTTTTATCTCTTGATAAAGTCCGCATAACAGTGGGTGAAACGTTGAGTTTTAGGTTTCTCACATTTCTATTTTTAATTAATTTATGTGATCTGTGCAGTACAAATCAACTAAAATTCCTGAAGCAAACAAAAACAAAAACCTTCTGGAGAACCTTTCTTTGTTAGAATTGTAAGCACTTACATATTTTTGCATTAATCCAAACTGTTCTTATTAACTCCAAGTTTTGGGGTCAATAAGAAAGTCTATGTCACCCCCCCCCACACACACACACACTAAATTGGAGTCACAGCAGACAACTCAAGTATAATAGTCATTCAATTAAAATAATATTGGCCAAGAGCTATTCTCAACAAAAAGGGTAAGAAAGATAAATAAAAGATGCAGTCGCTGCACTAACTTCATTTGTCTAGACACAAACTGAAGTGAATTAAAACATGTAACAGTGGAATAAGCTATGCAGATTCACCCTTGATTAATACACGTGTTGTTTATTGTATTGTATAATATTTGGGGAAAATTACTGACGAAAGGAAATTTTCCCGAAATATTATATAATGTGAAACCTTGCTGATGCAATTTAAAACATAATGCAAGTATAAAATACGAGAGAAAAACGTAAAAAATACATAAATATTGTATCAATAAAAGGTGAATCTTCATAGCTTATCCCAGCGTTACATGTTTTAATTTGCTTCAGTTTGTGTCTTTCCGTTACACCTTTGCTATTATATTCTATAAATTTTCTTTTATATACAAACTAGACAATGCTTCAAGCAAACTACATTAACTTCTTAAACTTCATTAAGTTAATAAATCTATATAATGTATATCTGTCTGTGTGAGAGTCTCAGCATATGGAAATCCTAACAGCTAAATATAGAAGGCTGACATTTGGCATCAATAATTTCCTTGGGTTTATGGGCTAATTCCAATGCCATTCGTTCTAAAAATTTGTTGATGGACCAACTATTTCAGCAACCACTTTATAAGTAATACAACGTTTCAACTGCCGTAACCATCCATCTTCTTCAGGTGTATCATGTCAAACTCTGAAATGTATATGGAATGTTGAACTGAATGCTTTTTTTTAATCTACAAGTTGATTATCCTCATCCAGTCAGTCATGGCCGAGTGGAATTTTTACTTCTTAATGCTTGATTATATTCTTAGTATCGCATGAACTGAGAATTGAACCGTTAACCTCTAGAAGACTGTTGCTTAGAGTTAATTATTATTTAGCACTATCTGTTGTGTTACGAGTTTTGAAAATAAAACCCAAGATGAGGATAATAATCCAATACAAATTATCAATCCTCATCTAAAAAAAAAAAAAAAAAAAAATCCCAAACATCATGCACTAACATTTTTTATTTACTCAATAATGTTGATTATATCGCATATGACCAACGCCTACAGATACCAAAATCTAAACTTATGTCATCTTTATGTAACGTGGCCGTTAAATATTTGAAGATAATTTTTTTTTTATGTCTTCAAAAATTTCTTCATAGTATTTTGTTTGGTTGATTTATATATAGTGGGAAAAAGAACTTACTAAAATGACCGGGTTCGGCATTAAATAACCTTAAAAGGATTGATATGCCGTAAAATAAAACAACCGTATATTATTATGATAGACCCATCCTGAGACGTGTATTATAAATAGTATGTAATAACATATGCTGTGATACTACCATCAGCTAATATTTTACATATATATCAATTTCAAAATGATCGGAATTTTAATACTTCCAGTAACAGCGCATAATCTTTTTCCGTTACTGCTGTTCATAAATTTAGTTGATCTTACATTCGCATTTCATTTCTACAAACATCTAGAGCTTCCTTTCATCCCAAACCGGAAATGGAAGACTTACATCAAATCTATTGCTAAGGTTGCTACAAAAAAAAAAAAAAAAAAAAAATGATTAACTTATTCTCCCACTTCAGAAAGTACTCTCGCCCCTGGTGCAATCCTTTTTTCTGTATAAAAGCCAAATATATCTTAAGATGGAGGACTGCTGTCATACCGGGGTCAATGTCACTCGAAGCACTTTCCTGCCTCGGCAGTAAACAAACTCGATTCCACAATCAAGTTAATGATCTCTTCTCGTCTCTACAGCCTCTTTCACACAAAAGGAATTTTTCTACTGTATCATTAGGCTTACGGTAAGTGCTCGACTGGGCTCTAATCCTTGTCCCTCCCTCCATAAGACATTCACAGCAAGAACATGCCTAGCCGCAAGCACTGAAAATAACATTGCTTTCCCTCTCTTTTTACCAACAACTAAACAGAATTTCTATGAACAAAGTTTCTTACCAAGAAACTCCCATCTGTGGAACAATTATACCACGAGTCTGCTTCCCGACTAACTACAGCATAATCGTCTTCTAGTTTAATGTCAACAAATAGTTGATGAGCCGTCCTCTTAGCTAAACAATTTCTCTTAAATAATCTTCTACCCACCCCATTAATTTTTTTCGGTCCTATCGTACTAGCAATCTCTCTAACTCTTATCCTAGAGTGATCCTCAAACCTTAATAAACGATGATCCTTTAACGAAAAAAAAAAAAAAAAAATCCAAAGGACTGGATGTTTACCTTGCGATGTCCAAATAAAAAGTACAAATGTTATGTACATATCGATCAACACACAGAACATATTTTGAACAAATGAGAGGGGCACTCCACCTCGCCTTTATATAAAATTATATTTTCGAAGCTTTCTGAATTAATTCAAGCTGTGACTGAGCAGATACTCCAGAAATTAATTAATAAGAGTTCAACACCTGAACATAAACACCCTTTTCCATCCGGTATTCTCAGGTCATTACTCATTTGACCCCTACCTACTCTCTCTCTCTCATTTCTGACTCATGAACGGAACTCCTACATTATATACCACATCTACTCACAGCAACAGTTTTAAGGACTCAATGAAGTTTTTTTTCTCTTCCACCCTTTTTGACTACGGCTTGTTGCTTCCGTTGACACAACATTTTCACATCTACGTAATAGACAATTTACAACCCCACTTACAGCACTTACACTGCAGCAAAAATAAAATAAATAAATTATAATCAACCAACTTTAGCAACTCAAAGAAATTGAACATTTTCTTCCAAAGTTTTCATGTGAAATGTATGTTTGAAAATATATAAAACCATTGCATGGTTTATATCTGCCTTTCGTAATTTTTTTTCTTTTGCTTCTTCATTGAATTAACATTGAGGGTGAACTATCCTTACAAGACCTTATACCTGAAAACTCTCCCTTTCTTGAAGATACCTCATTTGGTAATCCACTTCTCCTTTGATGACCCCCTCACTGCACTCATTAAAATTCTGAAAGTTATGTTTTTTTTTTTTGTTTTTGTTTGTCAAATCTTCATGGAGAAAAACAAATGCCACGGCTTATTCGTTATTACAATTCGTTTCATTTTGGTATAAAAGTTTCCTTGTAATCCCACTTATGACACCATGTTATGTTGGAGGGAGGTATTGGATAGAATGGTTGCGATAATGAAAGAATAAGGTGAGGGTTAGGTAGTTACATGCTTTATTTGAAACGCCATTAGAGGAAAATTAATAAACGAACTGAGCAATAACTCTTCTCAACTTCTGCGTTATACAAGGAACTTAACCACCGCAGCAATAATCATCATCATATTCGATTTAACATCTGTTTTATATGTTGTCATGTGCTGGAGCTACATTATCAGGATGCTATCGCTATCTTTTGAATCTGCTTTTGGTTGGTTGGTTGGTTGTTTTGTTTTACGGCATATCAACCCTTTTCAGGTTATTTAATGCCGAATCTGGTGATTTTGGAGAACGATTTTTTTAATATAGTATATTTGTTTTTTAAGTCGTATTCTATTTAACCCATAGTTGGGACCCTAACAGGTGCTACCACTCCAGGTCAGAGTGGACCTGGGAGCAATGGCAATTAAAGGGTGGCTCCACACTCCCTAAGGCCTGCAAGCTGGGGCCTTCACCATTGGATATAGTTTAAGGTCATATCCAGGACCGAATCTGCTTTTGGAATCTAAATTATTTATGACTTTGTTGCATAATATGTCTTAAAGAATTCAGTATATATGTAACCCAATACACCCACAGACGATTGGATTACAAGTTGAATGCAATGATCAATCGCGGGATCACAAATGCAGCATCATCTAGTCTCAGATCACTCAAATTCCCAGGCATTCATTGAACGCTGGAACCGTATATGTATTGTCAGATTTAGCTCTGAGATGCACAAAATGTGCAGCTGCTAAGTTCATGTGGTAACACAATTTCCACATCAATGGGTTTTCAGAGATACTAAAACAGTGCTTTCGCTCTGCAAAACATCTCCGAGGTTGGTTGTCAGTCGCTAGTCGTGGTTTCTTCTTTCACAAAAAGTCACCGTTCAGCTTAAAACCTTTGTCGTTGGAAAGGTTTGGCTTGTTTGTGATAAACTAAATCAAACAAAAAAAAAAAAAAAGACAAAAAATAATTAACAAGTTACTTATAGTCGTTTTCTTATATATAAAAAAAAAGTTATTATTTAGTTAAATATTTCACGTTTCCACTCTGACAGTATCAATTCAGGTCAGAATATACCAGCAAGGTTGTCGATTTTGCCCAGGATCCATGATATCACCGCATATAGATATATTATTTAGGGCTTTCTGGTTGTTATATAATGGGTTTGAAGAATCTTTGAATTAATGATATACTTTTATTAGTGCATCAACTTTGTGCCACCAATTGCACTAAAACGTGCACGAATTTTGCAAATACTTGGGAATTTATTTCATAATAATCTACTAATAATAAAGAAAAAAAGTTTCGTTTCAGTAATGAATATGTAGTGAAGGTACAACCAGTAGCAGCTGGGTTCGATTTTCACAAGAAGAACCTAGAATTATAATAACAGCATGCAACAAAAGCAACAACTCCAATGAGTTACCATTCCAATTTCGAATCTGTCTTCAATTTCTAAGCACGGTACTGATTGATGCAAGCATTTAACTTCCTTTCTGGCTTGTGCAATTAAGGGCCATCTCTCATGCGAACTAAGCATGTGATGGAAGATTATAAAAGTGTTTTCTTCCTCTTTTTTCCTACGACACGGAAGTGGCAACAACATCATCTACGTTGTTGAGATCAACCTCAAACTTAACATCTTGAGGCACAATAGAACCTCCCTTAGGCTGTCTGACCTTGGGATTCAAAAGAAGCTTCAAAGATCCAACATAGCTAAGACATCTGCACATGATATTTGAACTTAATATAACACGTGCATGCACACATCTACCTACATAACTACTTGGCCTGATCTGTACAATACAAACACTCTCATATATTAACTATTTTCCTTTTCTTAGAAACAAGACATTCAGCCTTTCTTATATACTAGCCTGGGTGTCCGGTGTTGCCCGGGTGTTTGGAGGTGTGGATTGATAAAAAAAAAAAAAAAATGGTAGTAGGCAGGCAGGCTCGAACCCGTGAATGTGGAGAGAGGTATTAAAAAAAAAATGGTAGTAGCATGGGGAGGGAATCGAAACAACAGTAGGTAGCCAGGGTGAAGAGAGGTGTTAAAAAAAAAACTGTAGTAGGCAGGCAGGCTCCTGTGACGCGAAGGCGGTAAAGAAAGTGAAAGAAAATCTGACGTCTTAGCCGATGTCTCCATGATACGACCGGAAGTCAAAATTTTTTAAATTAACCAAAGTCATCCAACGGTGACGATGACTTGTTAAAATGTCAGTGAAAAAAATCGACCCCGCCTTGTACAAACGGTTTAGGGTGAAGGAATTAACGTTTTTGGCCAATTTTTCGATATTTGTCGTCCGAGATGTCGTCCTTAAAAATGATACCGACTTTGTCAGGATCTGTCGCCTCTGTCAAAAATTTCTGCGAGACACAAAAACATACATACATACATACATACATTTAAACAGACAGATGAGATTTTTATTATATATATGAATTCTTCTCTCTTCCCTATTAACAGGGCATTTCTTTTCTTTCATTTGATTTTTGTTTGTATGTTAACAAAGTCGATTCAATAAAGTTGTTTTAAATATTAGAAATTGACTTCGTCTGATTTCTACAAATACATTAAATATGACGTGTCGATGCTATAAAATTGGAATGTTTGATATCTCAACCTTCATATTTTAGCTACATATATACGCGGAATATATAATTAATCTCCGTGCACATCAACCATCATTGTCCATCGTGTATTATTACTGGTAATAAAGACTATGTCTTTCTATTTGTTTTGACAACAAATACGACACTTATGTCAGGAAGAAAAGCTAATAGAAAAGCAGTCAGATAATATAACATTTACTTTATTCACAAATAGTTGGGAATGAATATAAAAGCAAGTTAGAAAATCATGTAATGCATAGAATGTAACATAATCGTGTCAGCAGTTTAGGATGTAACGTTACGGATTCAATTGCATCAAAAGGGATTAAGATCTGAAGGAAGAGATGAAAAAGAAGAGAAGAAAAAGGAAAATACATGTGGTGATTGAGAAGTTATGCTCGACGAGCGCGGGAGTCTTTGCCCTCCTACTACCTCTTTCGAGAGTCGAACAGTGAAAATGATCGTTGTGCCAGAAAGATTTACGGCATACGTTTGTCTGGTGCCGTGTACTGGGAGCCAGCTGCCTGGTGCCGTGTATTGAGATCACGCCGACGTGGCGATCCTAGAGAGAACAATGTTAAAAAAGAAAAAAAAAAAATGCACAAAGGAATTAACTAAGAAACGAGTTTTAAACAAGCTACAATTTTTTCCATAATAGTAAGAAAATGCACTTTTTGCAGAAGCAAGAATAAGAGTATGTGCAAATGCATGGAATATATGTAAATTTATATACAAAAAAAACAAAAAAAACATTAATAGTGGTGAAACACCATCCAGAGAATATTATGGTCTGTTAATAAGAACGATAATCTAATAGCAAAGCCATGAGGATTTCTTTTTTTTTTTTTTAATTGCTCAAACATCAGTCTAGAGGTCTCGTCAAATTTTCCATAACATGAGTAGAACAGAATGAAACTCTTGCGTCAGATGCGCATTCTAACATAAGCATCAAAAGGTAGATAACTCTGGTCCAACAATACAAAATCTATCTATCTACTATTATACAAAAGGAACTTTTGTGTATGCATATTTGTGTGTGTGTGTGTGTGTGAAAGAGAGAGTTCTCTATGGATTCGGAAATGGCTGGGCCTATTTTTATGTAATTTCACACAATTGTAATATCATGTGTCCGGTAGTGTTCTTAGATAGGTTTCAAATTGGAATGTCTTTAATAAGTATCGGTGATAAAAAAAATCTGGTGAAAGAAGGAACAGGCGATTTTGACTAAAGTTAACGCCTTATACAGCCTAACATCGCAAATGCATTTGAGAAGTTTTATTATTACACAAGCAGAAAGGGTCGATATATAAAATCAACAGATTCTTTGATATGACAAGGGCACATTGGAAATGAATATTTCTGTTTAGAGCACAATCGGAACATGATACTTGACTTTTTAATTTTAAACTAAAATTCAAGCCATTATCACAGCACAAGCAGAAAGGTCAGGTATATAAACTCAACAGAAGCTCCTGTGATATGACGGGTGTGTTTGAAATGAATGTTTCTGTTTAGAGCATGATACTTAACTTTTGCATTTTAAACATAAATTCAAGCTATTATATATAAAATAATTTTATAAAATCAACAGTAGGCTCTCTACAGTGTAATGTAGACTATAATGTATTGACTAAGTTACTGCAGGGAGGCATGTGAAGCTTCCTCCTTGTGCATTGCGATAGGTCTCCAACTAGAGAAGGCAATCAATCGATATGATTGAAAAATGGGCAATTTCACAGATTTCGATAATATGGGAGTGTGAAACATTCACTGATCATCATTCAATCCCGGTCAACGTCGGGTCTCCCTGCTAGTGAAGTATAACTCAAATTTTGTGGAATTATGTGTGTATACTCATCTTACCAGGTGCTGTATTACAAGTAGGATTATCACTTGTTGGAAATCAAATATGAATAATAAAACCAGAGCTGAATAACATGTGTAAATCACATAATCTATATATATAAAAGCAAAAATGTCTGTTTGTTTGTGTGTGTGTGTGTGTGTGTGTGTGTGTGTGTGTGTGTGTGTGTGTGTGTGTGCATTTTTGTGTATGTCCGCAAAAGGCTTTTTTTCCGGGAAGCGATCGATCAGCTTGCTCCTTCTTAAAACTCTTTATATCACGTCTAAATCGTAATATCTACGAGTTAACAACGGGGGTCGCCTGTCTATTTAATTTGCCCAACTTTGAAAAGCTAAATATTCCACATTTTTGGATCGCCGCATGTGGATTCAGCTTTTTCGTATAAAAAAGGCGAAACTAATTCGAAGCTGGCGGCATCGTTCCCGGTGCGATCACCAGGAATGTCCAAAAGCAATCAGCTTTGATCAATGCGGAGTTTCTCCTTATATCAGACAATTGCTATTCAATTTAGACAATCCCCTTTTTATGGGGAGCTGGTTTCTCCCCCAACATCTTGGGGGGAAAAAAAAACTGCCCCGCAGTAAATGAAAATCTGCCCCCCAGTGAAAGTTAACTTGACTACCTACCAAAACTTTTTTTACCCCTCCCTCTGACACAAACACCCGGGCAACGATTTTTAATTATTCTTTTTTTTAAGTTACCCAAAAGCACACACACACCTCTAAACACTCGGGCAACGCCGGGTATCCCCACTAGTCTATCTATATATAAAAGCTAAAATGTGTGTGTATGTATGTACATCTGCTTTTTGTGTATGTCTGCCAGTGGGTGTATGTTTCCAGCGGGTTCTCGAGGCCGTTGCTCATTCTTAAAACTTTTTATATCACGTCTAAATGATAATATCTACGACTTAACAACAGGGGTCGCATGTGTATTTAATTTGCGTGACTTTGACCAGCTCGCTGCGTCTTCAAAAAGCGAATGATGGAGCGGGGAAAACAGTAACTGGCTTGCAGAGCAAAACTAGGTCAAACATCACACCACTTCCCCGCACCTGTATATTTCGCTTTATAACCTTAACACGCTTATCAATTCCTCTACCCCCCCCCTCCCCATGGCCGAGATGGTTAGGTTGCTGGCTTTTTTTTCTTTCGTTCCCACCTTCGCGTCAAGGCTGCGGGGTTCAATCCTACCTTCCTACTAAAACTTTTTTTCTTTTACACCTCCAAACATCCAGCCAACGCTAATCTATAATATAAATCTCACCTGTCTGTTTAAATGTATGTCTGCCTAAAACTTGACAGGGGCGATGGATTTTCACGAGATTGGTATTGTTTAGAAGTCCGAGCCTTCGGACGACAAATATCAAAAAATTGGCTAAAAACATTAATTCTTTCATCCTCAACTGGGCACTTTTTTACAAGGAGGAGGTCACTTTTTTCGCCGAAATTTATCCCCTCTTTTCGATTGACTAGCCTTAATTTAAACATTCGTCACTTCCGGTTTGGCGATAGGCACAACAGCAAAGACGTCACGTTTTTTTTTTCACGTTCTTTTCCTCCTTCTCGGTATGGGTTTAAGTCTACCTGCCTGCCTATACCACTTTTTTTTTTTTTTTTTTTTTCGCTACACACACACCTCCAAATACGCGGGCAATGCCGGGCACCAAGGCTAGTATATTTCTAATGACATAAAAATATGAACCTTCCTCCCAAAATATAATCCACACACACACATACATATATATATATATATATATATATATATGATTGTTGAGCTGGATTAAATCCGACGATATGAAATAAAATGGAGGTGGAAGGACCTGGATACTCAACGTTTCGCCCGATTTATGCGGGCTTCTTCAAGAGGGATGGTCATTGACGAGAGAGTCGGAGGATTGGGGCTATATATAATGATGGGGGAGAGCAGTGTGTTTTCCTTATGTAAATTAGATGAAAAAAAAAAAAAAAAAAAAAAAAAAAATTCGTAATTTCACTTAATTTTATTTTTATTTTACTTATTTACTGTATTTTATCATTATCTATTTTTAGACTCCATTTTATCACCCCCTATTCTTATTTTTAGATACAATCTTTTAAGTTACTGCGCTATTTTATCCCAATTCAATTATTTCTAATTTAAAAAAAAAAAAAAAAAAAAGATTCTTTCGTAATCTCGTGTCATTTTATTTATTTAATCTATCACCGCTATATTTCCAAACACAATTTTTAATCTCTACGATATTTTATCTTTTAGACGTAATCCACTACCCTAGTTTACTCTAATTAGTTCTTCTCTCATAAAATGTATATACATGTATATATGACATCTAATTTACATAAGGAAAACACACTGCTCTCCCCCCATCATTATATATAGCCCCAATCCTCCGACTCTCTCATCAATGACCATCCCTCTTGAAGAAGCCCGCATAAATCGGGCGAAACGTTGAGTATCCAGGTCCTTCCACCTCCATTTTATTTCATATATATATATATATATATATATATATATATATATATGCTATACCTACATAGTGTTAGTCATCCTGTCTGTGTGGGGACTGATATCTCTCATACTACATGCGAATTCACTTTTTTCCTATATATACTATGTAACACAAAATACAGGTTTAAATATACTTGAGTTCTGATATTAAGTTATATATTTAAAAAAAAATGTTTTGTGTTAATTAGTTGTAATTTATAATTAATTGAACAAATCAATCATTTCGAAAATTAAACAAAATACATCCACAAAATGTCACCAATCGTGCAAAAGTGTAATGCTCTACCAATGGTTCATTTAATTTTTGATTTTTGAGAGACTATCTATAGACAGTCATTTTGTTTTCTTTCTAACTTCACAGAGTGGACACTAAAAAAAAAAAAAAGAAGTTTTAGGATAAGTTAAAACACGAATAAACTTATCTATCTGGGTAGAAGAGTAACATGTCTTGCCTTTGGTAAAATTTTATTTATTCAAATATTTACCTATTTTTGCTTTTCTAGTTACAGTAAATATACCTCGTATTTCTATAAAAAGAAAATGGAAACTAGGGTTAACGCTGTTTTGAGTGAATACTAAAGTTGCTTTTGCTACATCGATAATGTCATTTCATCAACTCATCCAAATGTGAATTCCAATAACAGGTTTTTATACAATGTTTATCCGTGCAAGTCAGCGAAATTTCGACAGGAAAAACTTAAACAAGACAGGAAACAGAGAGGAACCGAAAAATTGGAGGTGAGGTGGAGATGGGTGGGGTGGGGTAAAAATGTTATGTTTTATTTATTTATTTTGTGTAGTGGGGTCTAAAGACTCTTAACTTGGTTGTCAATCGTGAAATATAAAAAGTTTTATGGATTAAAAAAAAAAAAAAAAAGAATGTACCAGATATAATCCTTTCTCTTCTCCATTAAAATAGATAATTCTTGCATTAAAAGTGTAAGTTGCCTTAGCCGCGAAAAAGAAACACAATTGTGCATAAAATTGAAACATTCACCAGATAAAAAGCAATGTCGGAAAAGAAAAACGTCGCCCTTCACACCCGTAAGAAATCTATATATATAAAAGCGAAAATGTATGTATGTATGTATATGTGTATGTTTGTGTGTCTGCTAAAACCTTTCAACAGACACAACAAAAATTCACAAACTCGGTATCATATTGAAGCTCCATCCTTCGCACAAAAAATATCGAACAATTGGCCAAAAACGTTAATTTTTTCACCCTGAAATCGACAATTTTCGACAGGGGCGGGTAAAAAAAAACGGTCCTCTCGTGACGACGACAGGTCCTACGCATGCGTCAGATGACGTCATGGCCTGATTTACTTTAAATAGTTGAAAAACTGACTAAATTTCATGTACGTCGCGTTAGGTCAGTTGATTAGCGCCTTGGTTCGTTATCTAAATGTTTTGCATTCGAATCGTGGTGTGAGATGTCTTTTTTTTTTCGATTTTTTAAATTTAAATATTGAAGCAGTGTTATTTAAGCCATTTTTCACGTAACGTTCATTTTTCTGTTTGTTTTTTTTTTACTTCGCTTATCCACCCCGACAACACACCCAAAAACACCCGGGTACCCACCGATTGTTTAAATTTTAATATCGACACAGGCTTATTTAAGCCATTTCTTTTTTGTTTTTTCGATTTTTACATTTAACATCGTTCGTTTGCCTTACGTTAGTTTGTTTGTGTTTTTTTTTCGGGGTTTTGATTACCCCCCCCCGCTTAAGTTTTAACGTTGTTTTCTTTTTTACTTCGCTTATAACAAACAAACCTGGTCATTGACCTCATTTGCTGAATAGCCGTGCGCGCACCTGTCAATTTGGTTCTTTCTTAAATAAATTCAAACATCTTTCAGTAACTCATTTCAGTAACTCATTCTGGCTGGCCGATTTTATTTTCAAACTTCGCCTCAGGGCTTCGGGTTCAATCCTACCAATTTGTACCCCCCCTTATTTAACAGCACACACACACCTACAAACTCCCGGGCAACGCCGGGTACCCCCGCTAGTATGTTATAAAAGATAAACTATTACTTTTAGTTTTTTTTTTTTTTTTTTTTTTTTAGACGTGGAGTAATAATTTGGATTATTCAAATTACTAAAAATATAATAAAAAATAGACTTTTTAACACGTTAAAAACGGGCAAAATTTATAGCTCGTTGAGTGCTTTATGCCAAATTGATGATTGAATATGGTTAAATTTTTCAGTACTTGTACAGTTTAATTAAGACATTAAAAAAAAATGAAAATATCGAAAAAAGGTTACACTGTATGTATCTGTTATGGAACGAAGTCCCCCCCCCCCAAATAAATTTTCACTTAATTTAATCAAGTAGTTTTTTTTTTGTTTTTTTTTGTTTTTTTACAGTGAAAAAACAATTTGTTATGATACCAAGCAAAAGGTTCGATTTTTAGGAAGAAAAGCTAGTAATAAAGATGGGAGTCTCGGCGCTTTACATTGAGTTATCTCCCGTGGCATGTTAAAAATTTCCATAATGGCTGACTTCAACGCGCTCTCATAAAAACCTGTTTTTCCGCTGTAAAAAAAAAAAAATACTCAAATTTTTTTTTTTCGGAGATCTTCAGTCCAAAGCGGATACGTACAATATAACCTTTTTTTCGATATTTTTATTTTTTAATGTCTTGATTAAACTGTACAAGTACCAATTTTTCCTTATGTTTTGTATAAAATACTAATACTTATTACTCCATAACTGTGTATCGAGCAGATACCATAATATTTAGTTTGCTGCACTTTATCATAACAAAGGTCCATACAAGATTTCAGCCGGATTGGCCCAGTAGTTTCCTAGAAAAAGTGGAACAGACAGACAGACAGAAAAAGAGAAATATAATTGAGATTATTTAAGACGCGAACAATCTATCTCCATGGATTGCATATAAAATTCAGTTCAAAATTCGGTATAGATTCCAGAGTTCGACAAAGCGAAGACTTGAAGGTCAGGGGTTATCTTGACTAGTAGATGCTGTGAGAATAACATCCAAGACGAGAACAGTAGTCCAAATAATACAAAACAATGGCTGCCATCAAAAACTGAGTTCTTTACATTTGGTTTCATATCAAATAACTAAACTTACTATCATAACCAAAGCATTGACCATTTTAAAGCTGCATTCTGACCTCTTAAAACTATGAGTGCAAACGGAACCACTTTGATAACGATAACTATCTTAAGTTTTCGACAAAACAGAGGTTTTTACTGAGATCGTTTAAGAACTGAAACTAACTTTTATTAGTTTCTTTGTGTTGGTTCTTTTAGAAACAGATTTGTTAGTTTGGAATCGTGTGTGTGTGTGTGTGTGTGTGTGTGTGTGTGTGTGTGTGTATTTAATAGGTTAATGTGTTAATTTTAATAGATTAATGTGTTTTTTTAACGATTTCTTGAGTGTTAACTATTCTGAACTTCATGAAAATCACTTCATATAAGACATGAAACCACTTGCTGTAAAAGAGCTAACAAGAACAAAAGATGCTTATTGCAAAGACAAGAGATGCTTATTGATCTTAGTCTTAAAAAGACCAAGGAGGGAAACAGTCAGCAGGAACTGAGTTCCATAAGCCTACAGTTTCTTTTTGTTTCCAAAGCAAAAAACAAAAAGAAACTGTATTACAATGTGTGGGGAAAATAGAGAAGGCTTACCACAAAAATGTGCTCGTGTGTCTGTCCTGCGGGCTAAGAAGGAAAAACGAAAAGATCCAAGATAGTGACTGTGGTGTTTTAATGCCCACGGTCTTATACAGTTCTCGAAAAATCATGTCTCACACGTGATTTTGAGGTGCGCCCAGGCACCATAAAAGCAGGTTGCTGGGGGAGGATGATTGGTCAGAAGCGTTCAGACCTGTGTAGAATGAATACTGTCAGACTTTTCCGAACTTGTTTACATTGGACTTGAAGGCAACGATATTGTAGTCTGTGAAGAAGCAAGCCAGCAGAACAGTGTTCCATAGGCGGGCAGTTCTAAGAAACAAGTGTTCAGACATGTGTAGAGTGAACATCGTCATGCGGCTCGTCAGACTTTTCCGATTCACAATGAAATATCAGAACAGCGAATAAATATCCTTTTTAGTTTGATTGTTTTACGGCATATCAACCCTTTTCGTCATTTTATTTCAAGCTAAATCAATTAATTTTGAAAAAAAAACAAAAAACATTATGTTTCAATTTTTTTTTTTTTAATTCTTCAAATATTTATTCATAGTGTTTGGTTTGGTTTGGTTGTTTTGTAGAGGAAAACTTGTGCTTTATTTTTGCGTTTGCAGAATATGATTGGGTTTCGCAAAATAGAAGAAAATAAAAGCAATAACATCAATGTTTAGTGTAATAAATATCTAAGGAATTTGGCATTTATTTAATAATTCATTGAAGAAATGCTGAAAATTTTATTCAAATTGTATAAGTCTTTGATTTTGGTGATTAAAAAATAATTGATTTGTTTACAAATAGTAATTTTCTAGTGGTAGAGGGGCATATCATAGATTTTTTTTAGCCCTTGTCAGTAATGGTGCTAAATGTGAATGGAATGGTTTTTTCTCTTTTCACACAACCGGTAGATAGTTTTACATTTCTACTCTATTTTTCTCATTCCACATGTAATCAGGATGTTTGTATAGAAGAAATACCAAACTAAATCGGAAGTACTTTTCACGGTTGCAAGATTGAACTTTAATCATATCCTGTATTTTAAGAGCAAGAAAGGTTTCAGGAAACAGTGAAAATTAAAATGGCAAAAGATTTCTTGGTGGCATTTTCCTCATACACTAAGTTGGTTGGTTGCCTTTGTTTTAGGGCATATCAACCCTTTTCGGGTTATTTAATGCCGAATCCAAAGATTTAAGAAAAATTTTTTAATAGAATATATTTGTTGTTTTCAAGTCGGTTTCTATTTAACCCATAGTTGGGACCCTAACAAGTACTACCACTCCGGGTTAGAGTGGACCTGGGAGCAATGGTAATTAAAGGGTGGCTCCACACTCCCCAAAGCCCGCAAGCTGGGGCCTCACCATTGGATATAGTTTAAGGTCATATCCAGGACCCTCATACACTAAGAGAGACATGTACAAATGTAATATTTGTTAAATAAAGCCTATTTGCAAAAAGCAACTTCAGATAAAAAAATGTATATATATATATATATAAAACTCGCTATGCCTGTCTATCCGTCTGTTTCCATTTTTGTTTTTTTTTCAAAATGCATCTCCTCTGAGAAGCAAGGTCACAGAGAGGTGTGCAACGGATCAAATGATTGCATTTTTTGTAGACTTGTTTTATATGTATACAAGCTGGTAAAAAAAGCTGCTAAAGGGTCAAAATTGAAAAGAATTGAAATTTGGCAGACGTAGGTCGACTTAAAATGCTCTTGTATGCATGCGCAAATATACATTTATATATTAAAGTCAGTTTATATTTTAACTATTTCTTAATCATATGATGATAGCTCAATGGTAATGACTAATGCTGAAGAGCTAAATGCTTTCATTTCGATTCTAGCTGGTGGCAGCCAAGTCATGCTTTTTTTTATTTTTGAAATCTCTATATATTGGGTACAATATAATAATCAATAAAGAATTTGCTCTATAATCATTACAACATCTGTATACATTAAAATATCATATATAAGTTTATTTTAGCAATGCCAGGTGTACTGCTAATAATTAATACTAAAAAAGGTGCTTATCTTTAAAACTGCCTTAATTTGTTGATTAACCGTTGTTGCACTGTCATCCAGGTGTGTTGCATAATCCTCGATGAGTCTGATATAATTCTGGCTAAACTAATCTATCATTGGTTCATGTAATCACAGAAATAGGGACAAACAAATAAATACACCATCATGCAAAGTGGAACAATAAAATTGTCGCCCTAGAAAAGACAAAATGATTCCATTTCCGTTTGATGAAAACTGGTTTTCTCATTTTGTTGCAGACCATCTACTAGTTGGTCAGTTGTGTGCAAATCCCAAGAGCGATAAGAGTCTTCTATCATGCCTGAAAGTGACACAATGTTCAATGAGCAAAATCGGAGATGTGCCGCAGTATAACTCATGCTCTCTATCGAGCCAAGTTATGACAACAGGACTATTGCCAGCACCCTTAAAATGCAAATCTGGATGGTTAAACACTTGAGGGCACAGCTCAAAGCATCGGATGACCCACTGTTATGGTCTTCGGTATGGTTTCAAGTGAGGTCCACATCATACCATCTCACATCTTCGGAAATGGCTTGAAAGTCAACACCAACGTGTGCTTGGATGTGCTGAAGAGTGCAGTGATCCCCTCGTGCAATCAGGTAGCCACTGGCAGACTCTAGGTGTGGCAGCAGAAATCGCCAGCCCACAAGTCCAAAGAGATCCAGGCTTCACTTCAGGAGTGCTACAACTTTGTACCTTTCTCTTACTGCCCCGCCTCCTCCCCAGACCTGAACCCACTGGACTACTTCAGTTGGTCATACATCAAGAACATCACCAACATGACCTCCGAAAACACCAAAGCCAGCCTGATCGCAGCCATCTGCCAAGTATTCATCGTACTCTAGGTGTGAAAAAGGCACACTCTTAGTTCTGGACCCATATTGAGGTGGTGATTGAGGCTGAAGGCGGCTACATTGAATAGATGTCAGCTCTACTACTGATAAAAGTTTCAAAATAAAGGTGTAGTGTTGTTTTCTTTAGGGCGACAATTTTATTGTTCTTTCCTGTATATTTGTTTATGCATAAAATTAGTCACTTGCCAACAGCTATAAAATTGGGAATGATGGTGGCTCAGTGGCTAAAAACCTAGGTGTGCCAAGATCAGTTTGTTCCACAGAAATCCTTTCATAAAACTAAAACTCGTGTCTAACTTCCTTAAGAGGAGATAAATAAAATAACATACAAGGTATGAGAAAGCAGCCACTATAAGTTCACTCTTTTAATACGTATTTATGTCCACCATTTTATCAATCTCAATGTCATCTTTTGCTCATGTCGCGGCACTTTTTAGTGAATATTTTATTCTATTTTAATAATATTTGCCATTAAATTCTCACACATTGTCACCCAATTTATATTATTACCTTTGCCAATGACGTTACGTTTTTGGCTGAGTCTAAAGTCTGTATCCCTGGATGAATCGTCACCAAACTTGGTCAAAATATTGGTCATGGTCTAACTTATTTAATTTTTAGATACCTAGATCAAAGATGGCCGTAAAAGTGAAAGTCGCACTTTTGGCAATAACTTTGGGTCTAATCATTGTATAAACTCAGTACTTGGCCCATATTGTAGCCAATTAAGTTCTGCATCTCATAAGCTTAATCTTGACATTTGGTCTTGATCCTGAAAAGTCAAGATAGAAATCTTGATGGAATTTGAACTTACGATTTTGCCAAATTTGATTATGAGTCTGATCCACTTTGATAACAGTAAAATTACCGTCTGATCAAATAGTTTTTCAGTTATTAACACTTTCATAGCATACCTTCGGAATTACTTTATAAAATATGGAAAACTAAGGTTCAAATAAGGCTTTGGCTTTTACTTATGTTATTAGGCAGAGATATGCAACATATATAACCAATGTATGTTTATACTGCTGCTCCTGGCAACAGGTCATGTATTTTGATAATAGTATTTTTTGAAAAATGCCAAGAACAGCAGTAACAGTTAATATACATGTACTTTAATTGATGGATAAAAAAGAGGGATAAAATGCTATGAATGGGTCACCAGTTAGTGAGTGCTAACAAAATTTTGGGGAATGATAATGAGAAACTACGAATTAATGAACAAAATATATTTATATCAACAATTTTACAAAAATGTAAAATATGTTTTGTAAGACCAAAGTTTGTTGAGAAGTTTTAAAGTTCTTGAATAAGAAGTAGACAAAAGCATCAGAAAGTTTGTTTAAAAGTTGTGTGTGTGAGTTGTTTGCGAGAGAGAGAGAGGGTTTATCTTCTGGTTGGCATGTGTTCACTGGAGAGAAGTAAGCTTAAAAAGGATTTTAGCAATTAGAGACATTTGCTTTTTAGTATTTGTCCGAATCGTATCCCTATGTAAAAATCCAACGCTGAGGAAGAGGGAAGAGGAAAAAGTGAGCTGAACGAATAAAAGAAAGAAAAGGAGTAACTTATTATGCTCGTTCATCTTGCACATCGATTTCTAATCTAGCACCTATTTTTGCTTTATCTATTTTAGATCAATTTGTTTTTGTAAAATTGTTGATATAAATATATTTTGTTCGTTAATTCGTAGTTTCTCATTATCATTCCCTAAAATTTTGTTAAGTTAGCACTTGCTAACTGGTGACCCATTCATAGCATTCATGCTTTTTATCCCTCTTTTTCATTCATCAATTTAACTACATGCATATAAAATGTTACTGCTGTTCTTGGCATTGATCTACTTTGTCATATTCATTCAGGAGTAAAAGATAGATTTTGTTTGGAGGGTGGCGAAAACACATGTGCTAGTCTTTAGCTCTTAAAAATATCAGTGTTGAACTTTTTCTCTGTACTTTTTTCACATTTTTCTCCCACTACTTTGTTCTCTCATTATTCTACTGTTCCATAGAAATGATTGGGAAAAATTCTATTAATTTTACAAACTTCTATTTCTCCTTTTTTTACCGAGCAATACATGTCCAGTAGCATAATCTCGACTTTGTAATACTTTTATTATTCAATGATTTTAATGCCTCAATGGGATGTGATGGTGGTCAGGTGGTTAACAACACAGACTGACGACCTGGGTATACTAAGATCAAATCCAGTTCGTTCTACAAAAATCACTTTCACTTAGAATGTTGGCAGTCTTCCTGTTGTCCCTCCCGCAATCCCCAATCTAGAAAGAATACTGACTAGAAAAATATCGGGGAAACCAATGCCAACAATAGAATCTTAAGATTCATACGATATGATGATGAATAAATCATCAGAAGTACAGTTGGAACGTCTTCTTTTTGTTTAAATAGTAACGAGTCCAATTCTGCAACATCATCGATTGTTATACTGCCCGTGTGTTGTTTTCTTCCATGTCTGGCAATAGCTTGCAAAGTCTACTGATCGGGGGTATCCAGTTTCAACGAGTGTAAAACACTACACACCATCTGTTGTATAAAGATAGATATCAGGAGGCATGGATTCCTCTTTGAAAGACTTTCCAGATATAACTATCATGCCAAAACTCTAATAGCCTGTTCTGCATATTTTTTTTAACTGAATAAAGCCTTAATGTACGTAACTATTTTAATTTTGATAATTTATTCAGTTCAAATATTTCTATAAATATGAAATGCGTCTTTACCTCAAACACGTCTGATGTTAACATGACTTCACTTACTGCCGAGATAGAATATTTATATACAAACTAGTGTTAGGATGATTAATCAGAATCGGAATCGAAAAAAAAAAAAAATCAGAACTATTTGGGTTATTGAAATCAGAAAAATGTGTGCCTATTCTCTGATGCCTAAAACGATTCTTTAAATTTGTTTGTTTGTTTTTGTTTAAAACTTAAGTTTCCATTGCTGGTACTAATAATAAAACGATAAATATTTATTTTTATTAAAGTACTGATTAAACTACTGTTATATTCCTAAATACTTAGGAAATAAAGACAAACGTGAGTTACACCGAGTGGTATGTGTAATGGGGTTTATTTATAATACAGAAATGTAAGGCTGCTCGCCTAAGGTAAATAGAAGTACATAGTAACAAGTATGGGGAAGAAAGTCTGATAATCAAAACGTAAGACTATCCGTCTTACTGCGACTGCTTGTCTGCCGCTGTCTGCCCAACAGTCCAATATATATATACAGTTTGTAACCGGTGTATAGCCAGTTATGTTCCTTCACAACACCTCCCCCTGAAGCTGAAATCTTCCTGATTTTAGCTTAAATACCTCTTCCTTTTAGGGTCAGGGCTTAATCTCCTGGTAACTTTTCTCTTTCTTGCGCTTTTCCTTCTGGTCAGCGTTACCCGGGGTAAAGGTTTCTGTCCAGCCCGTATGGTCGGTTCAGGCGAAATATTCATTGTTTGCGGTACACACGCTGGTTTTGGTATATCAAAAATATCGCACAATGTTTCCATTGGTGTCTCTTCCACATTTGGAGACAGTCTGGGACGTATTTGATTTCTGTGTCTTTTGCAGACAAAACTTAATCCTTGGATGGTATAGACCATGCTCCCAATCCTTTTTTTGATAATACCTTCAACCCACTGATTTCGTCCATTTTGAAAATTTTTGAAATATACATTTTCACCTGGGGAGAAGCACTTGGTATTAAGGTTTTCTTTTTTGAAAACTTTCTTTTTCTCTGGTAGCAGCCTATCGAAGACAGATCTTATCTTTCTTGCAAACATTAGCTCAGCCGGGGAAGAATTGACATTATTATTAGGATTTGGTGTCACCCTGTAAATTGCTAAAAATGTTTGAATACATTGTTCGTCTGTGTCCGTAGTAAGATTTTTCTTAAGTGCCCTTTTAAACGTATCTACAAATTTTTCGGCCCACCCATTCGATCGTGGATGGTACACAGGTGTTGTCATATGTAGAATATTTAGTGAGTCACAGAATTCTTTGAATTCATGAGCAGTAAATGCTGTTCCATTATCGCTCACTAAGGTTTTTGGCACTCCAAAACGGCTAAAAATTTCATTAAGCGCACTCACAGTGTTTTTTGCTGTTGGATGTCTAAACTTAAATATTTCTGGCCATTTTGAAAAAGAATCTACAATAATCAAGTAAAAATAACCATTTATAGGTCCCGCATAATCAATATGCAGACGTGACCAGGGTAGGTCCGTCTTTGGCCATGGCGTCGTTTTTACTGGAGGATCTCGAGCTGCTAATTGACATCCTCTGCATGTCTTGACACATTTTTCAACTTCCTTGTCCATACCAGGCCAGTACACATATCCTCTCATAAGGGATTTCATTCTCGAAATGCCCGGATGACCTGTATGAAATTCCTTCAGAATTTTTCTCTGTAACGTTAGTGGAATTACGATCCTCTCACCATACATGAGCACATCTTCACAGATGGAAAAAGGCGTTGTTTGATCTACCTTTTTATTTTTTTTTATCCATCCCAATTGATTTTTCATTTTCTTAATGAAAATGTCATTTACTGCCTCTTTTTTTATTTTTTCGAAAGTTACCGGAAGTTCACGTATCATATTACACATTGAACTTGTACATTCACTTTCGTCTTTAAGCGCAGCAATTACCGTTTCTTCGAAACTTTCGCTTCTTTTAGGGATCAACCGTGATAATGCATCTGCGTGTCCTAACTTTTTTGAGGATACATGTTCCATCTTAAACTGATAGTTTAAGAGGGTTACAGCCCATCGCTGTAATCGATTCGCAGTATGTGTGGGAATGCCTTTCTTTGATCCAAATATGGTAAGTAGGGGTTTATGGTCGGTTTGCAAAATAAAAGATCGTCCATGGAGAAATCGATTGTACTTTGTAATTCCAAATATTATCGACAGCGCCTCTTTTTCAATTTGGCTGTAATTTTTCTCCGCTGCAACCAACGTTCTTGAAGCATGGGCGATAGCTTTTGTCCTACCATCCTCATACTTGTGAAGTAATACAGCGCCAACACCGTAATCACTGGCGTCCGTTGCTAGTATTAGTTCCTTTTCTGGATTGAAATGTGCCAATGCTAAGTCTGACAGTAGACATCTTTTGATATTTTGGAAAGCAGATTCACATTCCTTATTCCAGTTCCATTTAACACCCTTTTTCAGTAACTCGTTAAGAGGAGCTCTTAAATTATGTATGTTAGGGATGTAAATTGCATAGTATTGAACTAATCCCAAAAACGATTTTAATTTTGTCACTGAATCTGGAGCAGGCATCTTTTCAATTGCTTCAGTCCTTTGTGGATCCGGTCTTCGACCCTCTTTGTCGATTATTTGACCTAGATATTTAATTTTTTTCATAAAAAAATCGCATTTTTCTGGGCTCAATTTAAAACCAAATTCCTGTATTCTTTTGAATACTTCTTTTACATGCTTCTTATGATCTTGCAAATTTTCACTTTTAATTAGGATATCGTCAAGGTAGGCCATTGAAAATTCCAACCCTGCCAGCATCGTGTCCATAATTTGCTGGAAAATAGCAGGAGCAACCTTTAATCCAAAAGGAAGCCTCTTTAGCTTAAAAATGCCCTTATGAGTATTTATGCCTAAGTATTTGGAGCATTCATCGCTGATCTTAATTTGCAAGTAAGCATCTGAGAGGTCTATCTTAGAAAAAATTTTTCCTCCGTTAAGCTTAGAGAACAGATCTTCTGCGGACGGAAGGGGATAATTATGGTCCAATAGACAGTCATTTAAACCCGTTGAAAAATCTCCACAGACCCTTATTCTGTTATTTTTTTTCTTTACATACACGGTTGGACTTGCCCAATCTGTGTGGTTAACTTTTTCAATGACTTCCAGTTGTTGAAGTCTATCCAACTCTTTTTCGATTGCGTCCATCGCTGAAAAAGGCACATTCCTTTTAGGTTTGAATACTGGAGTGGCATTTTTCTTTAATTCAAATTTTGCCTCTGTCTTAATACAGAGTCCTAGTCCTTCGGCAAAAACATTGGGAAATTCAGTTTTCAAATCCTTCAGGAAGTCTTCCCTTTGGTTTGCTTTTTCTGCAGTTAAAACGTTACAAAACGAATTTATGGGTTTCTCCCATAAATTAAACAGGACAATCCAATCTACCCCAAACAGGCATGTATTCTTTCCTGGTACGACGTACACTTTGGATTTATGAGTCTGGTTAGCGAATGTCACTTTGCATTTTAATTCTCCCTTGAACTCTAATCTTTTGCCGCACACACTTCTCGCCGTCTTTCTGGTTTTCGTTAATTCAGGTCGACCTATCCTTTTCCATATATCTTCATTTATAATACTAATATCTGCACCGCTATCCAGAAGCAATGTAACCAGATGTCTATTTATCCGAACATCAACATATTTCCGTCTTTCGCAGCTTTTTTCTTTATTCATGCGAAGCGTATTTACATTATCGGTCCCTTGTCTTTTCTTCTGGGCACAGTATGTTCCCTTGTGACCTCTGAGACCACATTCATAACATATTTTGTTCCTAAACCAGCAGGTCTTATTGTTGTGTCTTAAACTACCACAACATTTACACTTTAGCTTTGGGTCTTTGTATCCTTTAAGGATCCTGTGTTCTTGGAACCTGGACTTTCTTGTGGTCCCTTGCCTTTTTACTTGCTGCACCTTAAAAATATTTTTCTCTTCAATGCGAGTGTTGTCTTTCTTTATGTTAATCAGACGTTGACACTCTTCAGTGACTTTTTGCAATGTTATGTTAGGATCCGCCTCCATAATTGTTAGGATTCGTGAACGTATATCTTTGTCCCTTGGTGCTGTGAGACCTTGTACAAAGATTAAACATTTAAATTGGTCTGCGGAAATTTCATTCAATTTAAATGATTCGCATAAACAGTTCACAGTGCAAGCATATTCTAGATAGTCTTCAGCTTCTGCCTTCTGAATGTTCAAACATTTGTATCTAGAGTGAAATAGGCTATCCCTTTTATCAAATATTTTCGACAAGGTACTAATTGTTTCCTCGAACGAAACCTCCTCCGGTTTTTTTGGTAGAATTAGATTTGCATACTTGGTGTTTTCATCAGTACCCAGTTTTTGTAGTAGCAGGGTAACTTTTTCCTCATCGGTCCAGTCTAAACATCTTTTCGTAAAAATTGTTTCGTATCTTCTGTAGTATGCAGGGAAAGTAACACCAGTATCCGGGGAGTAACGAAATTCCGTTAGTGAATTTGAAATACCCTCGGCAGAAAAATTAGTCTTCTTCCCGGTCGACGTTAGAATTAGCTTTTCTAAATTCTTTTGCTGTGTCGACATTTGTCGTTGTAGTATGTTTGTTTGTTCTTGTTGTGCCTCTAAAGTTTTTTGTGTTCTTTCTTGTTGTTGTTGCAGCTGTTGCTGTAGCTGTTGTTGTTGAATTTGTTGTTGTTGTTGTTGTTGCGCTAAAAATTGTTGAGTCATTTTTGTCTGTTCCTGGATGCTAAGGGCTAGAGCCTTAGTTAACTCTGCTAATTGTTCCATGTTAGCTTCTAGTACAAAAATGTCTTTTCGAATTCTACACAATAATTCCAAAGAAAAATCGTAAATTTACGTATATCGTAAATTAGTAGCAATATGCAGACACAACACGTTTCAACAAAGTTCATCCATAGTAATTCAACAGGCTTTGTAAAATAATTCTTTTTTTTTTTTTTTTTTTTTCAACAACGTAAGTTCATACACAAAATATTTCTTACTTCCCACGACAAATAGTTCCAATTATTTATATAAAGGCAATAACAAACAATTAATTTTCCAAAAAAAAAAAAATATATATGGCTGCCGTTCCCACGTGGCATAAAATGGTACAATAGTCGTTGTATTTATATTTTTTCTTTCGAAACTCGTAATCCTTTAGTGTAGTTTCGAATTCAACTTGCGACCATTTTTTTTTTTTTTTTTTTTTTTTTCAAAATAAATATAAATTCCACTTTACCTTGAACATGTTTCTATAATTTCTTGTGAGTTCTTTACGAAGAAAAATCCGTACTTTTCGCTACTTTAGGTAGGAAAAATTTTTAAATTCATTGACGCACGTGGTCAAAAATCCTTGTGTAGTTTGTTTTTTTCGTAAAACAAAAAATCCTTGCATTGTACACAGTCCTTGGTACGGTAATTTATCTCTGTTAAGAGAAAGAACATCCTTTCGTCGCCATTGTTATATTCCTAAATACTTAGGAAATAAAGACAAACGTGAGTTACACCGAGTGGTATGTGTAATGGGGTTTATTTATAATACAGAAACGTAAGGCTGCTCGCCTAAGGTAAATAGAAGTACATAGTAACAAGTATGGGGAAGAAAGTCTGATAATCAAAACGTAAGACTATCCGTCTTACTGCGACTGCTTGTCTGCCGCTGTCTGCCCAACAGTCCAATATATATATACAGTTTGTAACCGGTGTATAGCCAGTTATGTTCCTTCACAACAACTACAATCTATAGATCCCTCTCTCAGGTGTATTTTTGCATTTGCAGAAAATATATGCACATATTGCATGGGTGTTTAAAGTAATCCGAAAATTAAAAAAAGAACACTCTGTAGCTAAATATTTAAAGGAATATAGAATCAAAATCGGTAATTGTATAAGAATCCAAAAAATATTGGAATCGTCCCATCACTAATAAGAACATTTGAGAACTTTATTGAAGAACATAGAAGCAGAGCTCCTGATAAATTACAATGTTTAACATCTCTGCAGACATCTAGGAGTATTTTCATTATGTGGTAAGTCATGAAGGCACACTGGAAATTTTCATAGAACGAAAAAATGAGATTTTTGCTAGAAATATTCTTGCTTACAAAACACCAGCTGTTGGAAACTAGTCGAATTACAGAGAACTTTACAAACTAATCAAAAACTGCACATTCAAAGCCATCACAAGCAGAATAGTGCAGTGAAGAATTTGTGAGAGATGGCTAATATAGTTAGTGTGTACTGGAAAACCTAAATCTAATTTTTTTCTGAAACTTACGTTCAAGCGATGACCCTGGTGGTGTAACTCGGGGGTCTTCCAAACATTATTTCTTTTAATTATTGATGAATCAGCACTTATCAAGATCAAAAGCCATTCGAGGATAAGAGTTTATAAAATGACAAAGAAAATTATGATGGAATTGAAAATGATGAATGAAATGAACAAAGTTTAAATACTTATGATGACGATTTATCTCCATATTCAATATTTTGATTGCAGAAATTCCGCTCTAGACCAACGTACCATAGGTTTACAACAACAGACGCCACATACAAATTTATTATGTGTAGCCACTATCTTATATAACTTTAAAACTAGATTTTAGACACATTTAGTCGTTATAATAAAATCCTACATTTCATCCTAGGAGCAACATCATTACAATCGCAACCATCTTTAGAGGAAGTAGTTCCTGTTTTTCCCTCTCAATATCAAGTCTTCCTACCACCCTCAGTCAACACCAAGATTACTCTAAACATTTCATACACAGTGAGGATCCTAAACTTCTAAAACTTCTGTTTTTACTTTCCATTATTATTCTAATGGATCATTTTCCATAATTTTATTAATTCATACTGATTTACGCATTCCCTTGTTTTTTTTTAAATTCAAACAATACCTGCATGTTATCATCCCAAACCAACACTAATCGCCAGTGAAAGCCAGATTATTTCATTTCAGCCACGGCCGCCAGTGTCCATAATTGTTCACGGATGGCAGTGGCCATTGACAACAACTGTAGTTTACTTTTTTGTGTGGGAGGGGCAGGTTTCCACCGGGCAATGCTGGTTAATGGGTCCTGCTAGTGATAAATCTTTGTTGGTATTGCATTTGACGATTAATAAATATTGGTTTATATTGAATTTGAATATGATTAATTTGCAAGGAAGCAGTCACATGGTAACGTGTTCCACAGATGTTCATGGAAATTCTGTCTGCTATGAGACACAGATGAAGAAAAGTTCTTTTTAATTAAAGTAAGAAGATACATACTTGCGAATGCATTATAAAAAGGAACCAGGGATTTAAGCTTGAGGAAGAGGGTTGGGCACAGATTAGATCTCTGAGGCATGCCCTTGTTGATATTGTGTACTTCAGACTCCTGCCCATCCACAACCACTTTTACAGACCTATCAGAGAGAAGACCTCTAATATGTTGAGAGCTATTGTCATAGAAACTAAACTCCTATCAAGAAATTCACTGAGCCAATGCAATGTACAGTCAGCATGTCAGCAGAATTATTACCCTAGAAACTAAAGCCTTATTGATACTAGTGTTGGGATGATTAATCGAAATCGGAAAAATTAGGACTTTTGGCGGTATTGGAATCAGACAATATTTTGCCTATTTCCTGATGCCAAAAACGATTCTTTTATCGTTTTTTATTTGATTTTGTTTAGAACAAAGTCTTCCACTGCTGGTAGTAATAAAATAATGTTGACTTTAAACAACCAGTAAAATTAAAATCTATGGATCACCCTTAACGTGTTTTTATATTTAAGAAAATATATGCACATTTAAAAAAAAAAAAAAAAAAAAAAATCGGGAAAAAATAACCATTTTACAGTTAAATATTTAGAGATTTATAAAAAATCGGAATGGGGAATTTAGTATGGAATCCGGAAAAATATTGGAATCATCCGATCACTTATTGATACATTCACTAATCTTATGCAATATTACAGTCAGCATGTCAGCCGTTAATTTTGTAGAATGCAAATCACTCTCTTTCAAATAGGCAGAAATTAATTAAGAGAAAAATTTAAATGGAGAATAGACGAAACAAAAATTAAAGTAAAGAAACAGCTAGTATTTAATATAATAAAAAAAAGATATCTGAAAAGAAAAAACTGGACAATGCTTCTAAGACATAAATGAAAAGCAACAAACTCAGCACAGAGCCCTAAGGTACTTCTATTCTAACATGAAAGTTGTCACTAAATGTGCTATTTATTCTAACCCAACTGTGAGCATTTCTATATATTGTTTGAACGACTTGCACCAACATTTGCCTGTAGTTTAGGGAAAGCCCATCAAACAACCTCTCTTGACGCTAGATTCACAAAAGCAAAATATATGTTATTGTTCTTACTAATGTACTTCCTTTCTTTTTTTCTTTTTTTTTCTTACTCACGTTCACTCCTAACAAGACATCGTCACTTGGACATAATGGGCTACTATTTGGGATCATGCCTAGGAAAGATTAGCAAGATGTTGGTTTATGTTACATTTAAACTTTTGCATAACAGTCTAGCTATATGAGGGAAGACATCATTAGAGTAGAAAGCCTTCTGGCATTTAGAGACTTCAACAGTGAAAGGATGTGATTTTGTTGTTAAGCTGGTTTGTTGGAGATATGTACGGAGGTACAAATGCAATGAGCTCTTCAGAGCACATTCCATTAAAATACTTGTAAAACAGGACAGAGATGCAACATTGCAGCGATGGGACAGAGGTTGAAGCTTAGTTAACAGTATGGGACCTATTAGATTAAAGACTTTTTTGGACCCTATCCAAGGAAAGACTAGTAATAGATGCACCAGCCCAGATATGGCAACAATACGCCATGCATGGGCAAATGGTGGTCTTGTAGAGGTACAGGATACTCTTAGGTGTGAGTAGTTTTTTTAGTCTTTTGAACGGCACGGTTAGAGAATGACTTAAGCTCAACAATGAACTTAAGGGCTAAAGAGCCCCAAATATCCATAGCTTGGAATGCTCTTTCTGCTACTGCTAGAAGAGCGGCAACACCAACAACACAATAAAGGATTCTTTGGTAATTGTCTGTATTTTTGAGATGAGGTGTTTTCATTGATTGAGATTGTCGGACTGACTTCCTCATCTTGGTTGTTATAGTCACAACGTTTCGGACGTTTTGCCCTCCGGCCTTCATCAGGTGTTTTGTATCAAAAACAGAGAATCAGCAACTATGTCCCAGAGCCTAACTGGAGTCCGAACACGGTACCCCCGTAATAATAATAATAAAGGGTTGGGTTCGAGACTCCTAACAAACAGTTCCCCAGTTCGATACAAAACACCTGATGAAGGCCGGAGAGCAAAACGGCCGAAACGTTGTGACTATAACAACCAAGATGAGGAAGTCAGTCCAACAATCTCAATCAAAGGATTCTTTCTCCAAATTTGATGATGTCTTTGTTTCATGATGCTGTTGAGAAACATTAGTTTCAGGTGCCCCAGTCGCAAGAGAAGATGATGACACGAGGTAGGATTTTATTGTACTGTTATGATTTGTGATTGTATTGCTAACAACCCATGTATTTTATTTGCTTGTGACTTGTGAGACATTTAGAATCTCCCCGAGAGGGAGGTAATGTAACATTTGCAATTACATCTGTTTCCCCTTTATTCTTGTAACAATCTACAATTGTACTAAGTGTTTTAGTTAAAAAACAAATAACAATAATAACATTAAGGCCATTAAGTTATTGCAAATTACATTGTACATGTGAAATTCAAAAATGAAAACTAAGCCGGAATAATATAGTCGCTATCTTTATACACGCTGAGATGAAAGCTAGCTAAAGAAGAGCAATAACATGTTCATAACTTTTTCGTAAAAAAGCACGGTTATTGGCTTGAATTATCATTCTTCCCTAGCTAGCGTCTTTCTCCTAATATTTTCTTTTCCTTAGCTAAAGCCATTTATTCCCTATTTACAAATGTATTATTTGGAGTGAGATTTTTTTAACAAAAACTATAGCGGATTCAAATTGGCTGAGAATAATAAATACATAAATTCGTGTAGAAAATATAGAATCCTCCTCTTTATAATAAAGTGCAATGTGTATCTATTTGTGTTTGTTCAGCCACACGAAAGTTAGCAAGTACAAAAGCTACCTAATGAATAAAGGAAAGTCTGGCTACCCCCGACCTCGCCCTCACTATTTTCATGAATACACATACACACACATACATACATATTTCAACTGTTCAGTCCTTAATCAAGAGATTCCTAAATGTTTAGGTAAAAATAAATAAAAAGTATATCTTGTTCTACCTTAGTATTGAGCACCGTCACAACAACGAAATTGCTCAGATATGCACACAGACGATTCGTTTATAGTGGTGAAGGCTTTGTGTAGAACCAGCCACAGTTTTTGGTATCACTGCTAATTTTTGTCGGTGCAGATAACTGCCACAGGACAGAGTATGCAGTAGACCACAGGTTTTTACATCAGAGTTACTTTCTCCTAGATGCATGTGTGACTGAGATTGCATCTCTCCCAGTGAATTAATGCGCCCCAGATACCAACCTGAAAATTTTTATGAATCAGCAAGGTACATACAGTGCTTAGTCTTCTCAAATGGTCACCCATCTGGTACTGGTTAGGCTCAACGTTGCTTTACTTTGATGATCTTGTGAGAATCGGTGTGTCAACATGATTGTGCTGTGTATGTCAGCCCTTTTAAGAAACTCGTTTATCGTTGAGCACTTTACAGTTGAAATAAAGTCGGTCACTTTAGTTCGCATGCACAGATCATGATATTATAATCATTAGATCACTCTGACAGACATTAAGACATTTAAAAATAAATGTTTAAATTTCAATGATATTTCTTGCGGTTGATGGTAGCCATGTGGATTTGGTCCTTGCTAATGTAGTCAGAGATGTCTTTGTTGCCGAGTTCGAATCTCCCAATCGGCAGTAAGCATTGGTAATTCTCTACAGGACGAAACACTAGTGTCTAGGTATTTAATAATTATTATAGTAAATGAGTATATATATATATATATATATACATATATATATATATATATATATACGAAGATATAATTTTATGCGTAAATTTATCAGTATTTACTTTAACAGTGTTCAATACATAGGTAAAGCTAGGTAGTAAGTTATGAAAATATATATGGCAATTAAGCTATACAGAATATTCTGTGTTTCATTCTCGTGAGACTATATATACGCCACAATCGCGTTGACACGTATATATAATGAGTGTACACTGTACAGCCCTCCATTAAAAATTATGCAAAAAGTTATGTTTAGTTAATGTTTGCACTAAAATATTCATCTTAAAATTTCTTTCTTTTTCAAACTTTTCAGTGTCAAAGGTTTTTTTCTGGATGTTACTTTAGTAACAGTAGATTTTAAAATCTCTGCTACTAAATGGCTTGTCACTTGCATCCAAGCTAACGCAAGGGGCAGACATTTGCCATTTCAATAACCCGCCTCCTTTGCAAAGTTGCTTAAATGTTGCCTGAGGAGAGATGCTTCCCAACACCATGAAAAACTTCAACAGTCTGCTCAGTATTTAAAAATACGGGTGAGGTGGGGCAGTCTTCTGCATATCCATACAGACCAATCAGCCTCCTGAGCATCATGAGTTAATTGCTTGAGTCTGTGATAAATAAAGAAGTTGTTAACTACCTCAGCAAAAACAACCTATTCAGCAACAAGTTTCCATTCTGAGAGATCAACAGCTGATGTGCGTACAGTAATATCACACAGGATCAGTAAATCTATTGACGATGACTTTGTTTTCAGAGCAATAGCTCTTGACATCATTTGATAGGGCTTGGAATAAAGGTCTACTTCACAAGATTTTCAGCTAGTCGTCTTCTTAACCATCAAATCCTTTCTCTCTGATAAGTTTATTAAAGAAGTTTTTATGAGCAGAAATTCGAAGGTTACAGTATTAATGCTGGCATGCCTCAGAGATCCATTTTGGGTCTAACTCTCTTCCTGATCTTCACCAACGATCTCCCAAATGATATTCTGCAATTATTCATCGACATCTATGCAGACAATACTACCATCTATTGCAACAAAAACTAACAAAAAATCAGGATCTTTCTGATTCTCTCTCTTTCAATCTGGAGCACGTGGTGGTACAATGGGGTAAAAAGTGGCTCGTTATCTTTAATGCATTTAAAACTAAACTTCTACCTTTTTGCCACCAACACTCATATCCTCACTTGGTTTCAGTCAAACTGAATGTCTCTTGTCTTGAGGAAGCATCCCACTTTGACAAACTTGAGATTGACCTTCACCCCTGATCTGAAATAGAAAACCTACATCAGATCCATTGCCAAAATCACTGGAAAAATGGTGGGATCGTTCTACCACTTTAAAAAGTATCTCACGCCTGACGAAATCCTCTACCTGTACAAGAATCAAATATGTCCTAGAATAGAGAACTGCTGCCACATCTGAGATGGAGTCTTCAAAATTTAGTGAGCGGGACCTTTTTGCCCCTCTACTTCCTCTTTCTCACAGAAGAGATGTTGCGAGTCTGTCTGATTCATCATTACTTTTATAGTATGAGCTCGACTGAGCTCCAATCTATGGTCCCCCCCACTGTAAAGCATTTGCAACAAATACTCGTCCAGCTACAACAATTGTCAACAACTTCCTTCACTCTCCGTGTCTAAAACTAAACAGGGATCCATGAGCAGAGTTTCTAGAACTGTCCGTTTGTAGAACACAGTATCGTGTGGCTGCTTCCCAGATGACTTTTACATGGTCTAATGTGAATAAGTTGCTTTTGAGTCATCCTATTACATAATCTAGCTCTACCCAAGTTCCACCATTACTGATCATGTTGTTTCATCGTCTACCTAACACTGAACCCTTATCCTAAAGTGGCTTCCAGGCCTTGATAAGCAGTCATCTCCCACTTCAAGTAATATATATATATATATATATATGAATATTATTAGAAAACTTAAACAATTTTTTGCATAATTTTTAACGTAGGGCGTACTCTAGTATAGACAGCTCCCAGTTTCTTAGCATGTACGCACATTATTTTATATTATTAACAAGCCACCTGCCATTGCTCGGTCGTAAAATATGCTTAAATATGATATTTTAAGAGTCAATTCTCAATCGATTTACCCAATATATAGTAGTGATTTCAAAAATAAAAAAAAAATAAAAAATGACTTGGGTGACATCAGCTAAAATCGAAACCCAAACATATAGTACTCCAGCCTTAGTCCTTACAGCTTGGATAATCGTTAGATTAATTAGAAATAGTTAAAAATGAACAGACTTTTACGTATAAATGTATATTTACGCATGCGTACAAAGAACATGTTTAGTCGACTTATGCCTACCATGTTTCATTTTTTTTTTTTTTAATTTTGATCCCTTTAGCAGCTTTTTATATCGGTTAAAACCCCGAAAAACAACGGTCAACAAAAATGCTATCATCTAATCCGCTTCACGCCATTCTGCGACCTTGTGTCTCGAAGGAGATGCACTAGGTGTATCAGAATTTTTGTAGGAATTTTTGACACCCTTAACACGAAACTGCGAATAAAATATAAAAAACTCGTAATTTCTCTTTTAAAAGTGGGTTGTTTATTTTCTTTATGGATTATACTTCCAAAATAAACTAATAAAGTTGTTTTAAAAGTAATAAAAATATTTAAAAAAAAATTTTTTTTAAAACAGCAATGAAATTAATTGAATTTTACGAGTTCAGTATTTTTCAATTTTTAAACTTTAAAAAATCTATCAAAATTTTTCTATTGATTCAATTTTTACGATATTTTCAGGGTCAATGTGAAATTTTATGCTCTTTCCAATGAACCGAATATAATATTTTAAACAAACGTTTTTTTTTTAATTCACCCCCCCCCATTTTCAAGTGTCTATTAAAAAGTAAATAATTTACTCACCAAAGTTTTATATATCACAAATTGAAGATAAAAGATCAAATTTAAAACAAACAAAAAAGTAGTGTTTTTTTTAGAAATTTACCTGTAAAGTCCGAAGTTTAAAACCTTTTTTTTTTTTTAAACCACGTTGTTTGTTTTTTCTTTTGTTATTTTTTTAAAATGAAGCCTTGGTCCTTGTTCCTTTAATTGAAAAAAAAAATTAGAGCTTGAATTACATTTTTCGAGTAGTTATAAGCTTGGAAAGACAGGGGATCGTATGATTTATATCACAGATTGAAGATAAATGATCAATAAATAATATATTCAAATTTAAAACAAAAAAAAAGTAGTGTTTTTTTAGAAATTTACCTGTAAAGTCCGAAGTTTAAAACCTTTTTTGTTTTAAAAACCACGTTGTTTGTTTTTTTTTGTTTGTTTGTTTGTTTGTTTGTTTTTTTTTTGAAACCTTGGTCCTTGCTCCTTTAATCGAAAAAAAAAAAAATTAGGGCTTGAATTACATTTTTCTAGGAGTTATAAGCTTGGAAAGACGGGGTGGAATTATTCAATATTTTTCACGAAATTTCTGACACACCTAGAGATGCACTTTGAAAAAAAAATGGAAACAGACAAACACACACACACAGTTATTTTTATAAATTAGATTAAGGATGTTGAAATACTGTAAGCCATGAATGACCTGGAATAAATGCTCTGATGATTTTGTCCGACTGTACACGACTAGCAAATTTTATAGATGACGCCGGCTTGTTCAGCGCAGGCGCCCTTTAAAAGGCATATTTTTGACATTGAAATTAAGGACACAGATTTAAAGTTGTTGTTAACGTAATATTTGGCGGACGTGACGTGAGTCAGAGCGAGTGAGAGCGACTGGTGCAGGGCGTGGCAGGTTAAGAAGCAAATGGGGTATAAACTCACACGTGTAAATAAAAGAAGAAGCAGGAGAAGGCGAAAAAAAAGAAAGAAACTTGTCTTGTTTCGAGTAAAAGGAATCCAAATAGGAAACGAATAAAAGAAAAATCGCAACAGATGGCGGGGGAGGCGGGGGCAATGGTCTAATTTTGCTAAAACTCGGATGACTTTTCCCCATCTGTTCTGAACTCGTACACGCGCCTTAGGTCCCGAGACAATTTTCGAATGTCGCTAAAAACGCAGCCATTTCTTACTTTGCAAAGGTCATTTTTGTCTGCAATTCAATTAAGTTAATATATTGTACAAGTTTAAATCTAAACACAGTTGCCTGCAGGATAACATGGTGTCGACTGAGGAAAATTTTGATTGAATGATTCTTTTCCCTCGACTTAAGTGTAAGGTCTAAAATACTGTAAAATATTACGCGAAAGGAAATAGTTTTCATTATGTATAAATATAGAGCTATTTTTACGATCACTTTTTCCATTTTACTTCCGATTGCTCCTTCGTTTTTATTTTGCTTATTTAATTGTTAGGTGAAAGTACAGAATAGGTAAAGGACCCCCCCCCCCTCCATGTTAAGAGCTTTTCTAAAAAAGTAACGTCATAATCTATATTTTAAAAAATTAAAATTTTAAAAATAATTCTAAGTATGGGGAGGGACAACCGGAAGGTATAAGGAAGTAGTAATCGTAAAAATAACCAAATATTTTATTTATTTATTTATTTATTTATTATTGCATTCTCACCCCCAAACAAGGCACAGTGCCACTTTGATGTAAGGGGCTAATATCTAAGACATAATTAGCAAGGAAGAATATTATGTAGGGAGTTGAGCAGCAAGATGTCCGTTTACATTATACTTGAATTCTGCATGTCAGTACAGTCAAGGAAGCAGGAACCTGGAAGGGAATTCCAAAGTCTAGCAGTTTTAAGGTAGAAACTATTAGAGTAGAAATCTTGTAGGAGTGTGATTTTGCCACTTGTTGGGTTTGTCCGAGGTATTTACGTCGAGGGGGGGTGCAAGGGCTTGTAGTTCACATATAAAATAAACGATTTATTAGATCTTAAAATAAATCAATCGAATACAAGAATCGACTAAGAAAACGTAATAACGGACAAACCACGTCAGTTTTTTTTTTTTTTTTGTGGTTACATCACGATTAATATCAATCATGTCCATTTGTGTGCAAGACAAAGTTGCCAGATAAGAGACATAGCTGGCAAAAGTGGCACCTAAGAAACTGTGTTAAAATATCTATTATATAAAGGACATTGTACAGCTAAAACTTGAAAATTACACAACAAACACTCACAAAGTTGGTATTTTTTTTTTAATTAGCATAACCCCATATATATAATATCTAAATTAAAAAAAAAACAAAAAAAAAACGATTTATAATTTTAGGATAAAATGGCCATTTATATCACTTAATGTTATCGGGACATCTTTTAATACTATCATGTAAAGGGAAGTAACTCTGATTTTTTTCAGAGAGTTATTTCCCTTAATTGTGTTATGTGTATGTCTAGATTGAGGAATGGGCTGTGCAAAAAAATAAAAGACAAAAAAAGAGAGGATGGAAAGTGGAAGGGGGGAAAAGAAAGTGATTGTAGTTATATTACAATTTGCCCCTGCAATGTTGGGTATTTCTCCTAGTTCATTATAGAATAATGTGTGGAAGCAAAATATGAACATTATGGCAAGTGAATGCACAAATATAAATACACGTGTGTTCACTATGAATTTATTACTGAAACTAAAAAAAGAAATAAACCACATTTTCTGCTAAAAGTTATTACATATATATATATATATATATATATATATATATGTGTGTGTGAGCAAACAGTTAATAAAATATGTTAAAAAAAACACTTTGAAATGAGTTAAAAACATATTTAATCTGAAAAGGAAACACTAGATAAATGGATAGTCCTTAATCCGTGGAGTTTCGAAGAAATACTTTCCTTCTCTTCAGAGGGTAGGAATTAGCAAAATGCGGGATTGGATTTTGCATGCAGAAGCATTTGATGAAACAACAAGTATTATCATATTATAAGCTCTATTTCCTATTTGGTTTTATCGATCTTTTTTATCTGGCTGAGATAATTTTATAAATATTAATTCTTTAATATTTATAATTTATTTAATTTTACCATCTTGGATCATTTTGGTAAATCCAACTGTAAGTTTCACTTTATATATATATATATGTGTGTGTGTGTGTGTGTGTATATATATATATTAAATAATAATTATTCTTTTATACCTAGAGATACCAGTATTTCATGCTTATGCAATCATCAGTGGAGGATGACAATTCCTGTTGGTCAGGAGATTCAAACTCAGCCAAGAAGCCACCTTTGACTCCATTTGCTAAACCTTTACCTCCAGGCCGCCAAACAATTGCCACGAGAATGAAGGGAATTAGGAACTAATAAACACTTAATTCTGGCATTAGACAATCCAGAGTGTTCAAACGACGAAGTCGTAAATATTGCATAAACGCTAGTCGACTGCCTCTTAGTATATATTTCCCAGACACATATGTGTGTATGAAATAAGTATATATATATATATATATATATATATATATATATATATATATATATATATATATATATATATATATATCAATATATGGGTGATTATTTTCAAATACCAGACACTGTATTTGAGAGGACGACAGCATATTCTTGCAAAAGCTTATGTCATCCAAATAATTTCTACCGACTAGGACATACATTTGGCTTATGTGGATTACTTGAGAATTTAACATCTCTTAAAATTTGAAGGACACAGATAATGTCAGTTTTTTTTCTCTCTTGTTTTTTTTTTTTTACACTTTGACAATTTTTCATAACAGATTTCTACACCCGAGCAACACCAAATAGGGACAGCTAGTTCTAAATAAATACATAAATAACCCGCCAACACTTATAACAACAGTGACACATATTCGTATCTCTTATGATAAACTAGTATATTACTGACCACTATCATTAACCAACCTCCTATATCCATGACAAATAAAACCCTGAGAATTCTTCCTTCAAACTCCTCGGCTTAACATTCACGAGCAATATGAACTGGAACAAATACATGGAGGACATTGCAAAAGTTGCTGCAAAGAAAGTGAGTTCCCTCTGAGCTAGAAGACTACTCACACCTGAAAGTATCCTGTACCATTACAAAGCCACCATTCGTCCATGCATGGAGTACTGTTGCCACATCTGGGTTAGTGCATCTATCACTAGCCTCTCCCTCTTGGATAAGGCCCAAAAAAGAGTTTTCAATCTAATAGGTCCCACTTTGTCAACTAAGCTCCAACCCCTGCCCCATCGCCACAATGTTGCATCTTTGTGCCCGTTTTACAAATATTTTAATGGAATGTGCTCCGATGAACTTATTGCACTTGTGCCCCCTTAACGTACATATCCCCAACAAACCCGCTAAGCAATAAAATCTCGACCCCTCACTGTTTAAGTTCCTAAATGCCAGAAAGCTTTCTATTCTAATAGTTTCTTCCCTCGAACAGCTAGACTTTGGAATTCCCTACCTGCTACCTACTTCCTTGGCTGTACTAATATGCAGAAGTTTAAATGTAATGTAAACCAACATCTTGTGAATCTTTCCTAGGCATGGTCCCAAATAGTAGCCCCTTAACATCCAAGTAGTGATATTCCTTGTTTGGGGTGAATGTGAGTAAAAAAAATTTTTTTTAAATCATCAAGTGGTGTCCTGTCTGGTATAGGTATTGGATGGCTATGGTTTTCTGTCTAACTCTTTCCCTCGAGGCATCCATGAATTCATTGTTGCTCATCATTTTTTATATTGCCCAGGTGTTCAGACTATCAACGTATGTTTCTCACTCTCGTCTTCTGCTTCTTGTATCCTTGATCTTTCTCGGCAAACAAATCTGTTCTATTCCGCTTTTCCGTAGACATAGCCCATGAACCTCATTTATCTTTTTCGTACTGTTCTTATTAGAGACGTTTCTGTGTTTGCCATTTCTAAACCCTCTTAATTTGTTTTCTTTTCTGTCCAGGATATCTTCGAAATTCTCCCCAGTTTCAGTTGCTTCTAGTCTTTTCCTCGTGCTGTTGATAATTGTCCCGCACTCACAAACGTATAAAAGAACGGTCACTTGTATGCGACACAAATACGCACCATATGATTGCGAGCCATGCATATGTTTACGGCAACCAGCACGTGAGTACAATTGTAAAGGAGGGAGTTCAATCGACACACGCCTACACACACTTCCGGGGTGTTTTTTCTATTTCTTTTCTTTTTATAACGTTAAGAACAGGTTTTGTCACCGATGGGGAGTTGATCTTAAGTGTTTCTCTCTTCTTTTAACATTAAGTTGCTAAGAATTAAGTCAGCAAATGACTTGCACAGCACTGGCCTCTTTTGTTACGTTCATATCGCAGTAAGCAGCGGCACTGAACACGTTTTTACGTATAGACTCTTTATTAGACAAAATCTCCAATCAGCAGTTTCTTTCGGCCAATCAGAGAATTGCATAGTATACTAAGAAAATATAAGCAAGCTGCTTTCTTATTTTTTGTTTCAGTATTTTTCATCCCTAACCGACGTATGTGGGTATTCCTTAAAAGTTAATTCCAGACCCTGGCTGAATGGCATTGGCAGACGAATGAGAGGCTATCACTACTAAGCAACAGTGCCAGCTTATGCTAATGTATATACACAGTTCATACACCCACGTAAACACACATGAAGCAAACCGAAGTGAACACATAAATTCTCCCACTAACAAAAAAAGCCATGCTAATATACATGCACATATCTTCATCTGCCAATCCTATTTACACGCATATATAAGCATACATGGCGCCAGCTTAAATGGACATACATTCTGTCACTAACAAAACGGAACCATGCTTATATACATACACACACATACCATGTGCCTATCCTATTTACACACATAAGTGCACACGGCGCTAGTCGAAATGAGCAATACATTCTCTCACAAACAAAACAAAGCTATGCTAATATACACACATACATCTTCATGTGCCTATCGTATGTAAGCGCACGCGATGACAAAAAGAACACATGTACATTCTCTCACCAAACAAGCACACTAATACACACATATTCAATGCCCCTATTTATTTACATACACATGAACGCATGTGATGACAACAAAAACGTGTGTTCAATTTCTTTATAAATAAAGCACTTTTCTTTCTTCAGAAAGTTTTCAGACTTTCGAACTGTCATTGTTTGTGAATACTTTATTTTGCATTGTCTTGAAATCTCAAATAAAAATAACTATTTTGTATGCACAGACTTTGTCAGTCTTTCATTTAATCATGTCCTCTCGATTAGCATGCACTTCTGTTTTACTTTTTTCACCTCAAATATAAAATATTGTTACTGAAGCGTTAGGAGCTACTGTGATAGTCAGATTTGATTAGCCTTGATGGGAAACTGGACACAAAGATGCTTATTCACATTACATTTAAATTTCCATATGCTTGTATCATCGGAGAAAAGGGAGCAGAGAGGGAATTCCAAAGGAAAGTGGAAAGAAAAGTAGCTATTAGAGTAAAAAAATCTTATGGCATCTAAGGACGTTTACAGTGAAGAGGTGGGATTTTGCTGCTAGTCGGGTGATTTGAAAGTATTATGCTGATGGGATACAGGTACAAGAAGTTCGTTAGAGCAGATTCTTTGTAAATACTTGTTTAAATGATCAAGGATATGCTGCAATGCTGCATAGAAAAAAAAAAACAGGTCTAAAGAATCAGTTGCAAATTTATCCACTGTACGAATTTTATACTTTCTGCTCTTTTATAACGGGTTAAGTTACAAGTACGCATGTAAATAAATTGAAATTACATCCAATTCCTTTTTTTCTTTTTATACATATAGAGATTCAAGAAAGTATTACATATACGACACGTTATAGCCTAGTTATTTATATACTTTTTTCATGTTTATTGAAAGAATTACGTTGCCGTCAAAGGCAGGCTGGGAATGAGAGGGAGGGGCATTTTTTAACTTAGGGGTGTTTAGGCAAGGGTGTGGGGCAGCGTAAAGAAATCTGACCAAACAATTCTAGATTTATTACTGATTATCTAAGGAGAGTACGCGCGCGTGCGTGTGTGTTAGAGAGAGAGAGAGAGAGGGGATAAAATGTGTAAATCACTCTCTTGTTTTCTCTAATTCCAAGTTGTATTTTCTTAAACTTACTCAACTCTTCTAATAATTTCAAGTACCACAAAATCACACACCAAATGCTGAAGTGAACGCATCAAGAAAATCATGAACAAGGACAAAACAAAAACTCTTATTCCAAAAGAAGGAAACAGAATAAGTGAACAGACTCCTCTAACAGAACCCAATAGATAATATTACGCACCTACAATCTTATTTTATGCTGAAGTAAAACTTCTAATTATGAGACTAAACATAGAATCAAAACCCTATCAAAAAAGTGGATCAACAAAAGCCTAAATTGGAAACAAGACTGGAATCATAAATGAAGCAAATAAGAAGTAAGAGGTAAGCTAAACAGATCAGAAAATGATGGAAGAGGGCAAATATGGCCGACAAGGAAGAAGAAATGCTATCCAAGAAACATGAAAAAAACTAACAAATGATGGTAGCAAAGGAAGAAAGACAGAAAAGAAACAGATAAACGTAATCAATTTTTGTTTATTTCATTCTTTACAATCCTCTCACAATATTCTTCATCATTCAACTGCCATTCAGCCTTATCCTTGAGTGGCCTTTGGCCTTAATAAGTGGCCGCTCATTAGTAATCTATATATCTATAAATAAATAAATCCTAACAATAGAAACAAAACATTCGGCAATAATGAAAGTTAGTTTTACAAAATTTTAAATGAGAAAGGGATAAAAACAGAGCAACCAGACTCGGCAAAACTAAACACAAGAATACAGAGTAGCTATTTACAATGCCTCCCCATAGGGCAAAGTTAGACACCAGGGTCGGTTTTGAACGCGAAGAAAAAGAACAAAAATTTTAAATTGTCCCAGTTGTAAAGGATTTCTCCTCCACTGACAGGACAAGAAATTGAAGTGCAGCCTCTAAAGAACAGATACTACACTTTGATCTTGGCCCAAAGGAATTTTAAATGGGGAGGGGATAAAAACAGAGCAACCAGACTCGGCAATACTAAACAAGAATACACAGTAGCTACAGACACAAAGAATTTCAGGAAATTGAAGGAAATCAATGAAGACATTTTCAAGACGTCCTTTAGAAAAATGACAAACTGGTGTAGAATAAGCAATGCCGGATGATGCCAGATAACCTTGCTAGGGTAGGATACATTGTTTGAGATTAAGTTCTAGTTGAAATAAATGTTCATATAAATATAAACTAGAAAGATAATGTTTAGAGAAATAGTATTAAAAAAAAAATGGGTTTTACGATTAAATTAATAACAATAATTTAAAAATAGGTTTAACCTCTAGCAGTCTGACGTAGAGGTCACTTAAGATGACATGGATCTTAGAATAAGACTTGAAGATTGAGTTAGTTGAGTTGGGTTTTTGGAGCTGACAAGAGAAATTAAGTTTTTCCGAACGACCAGGAGGCAGGTCGAATACAACACTTAAAACTCCTTTTAAACTCCTCGGCCTAACGTTTACAGGGAATATGAACTGGAATAGATACATTGAGAGCATTGCCAAGGCTGCTGCAAGGAAGGTTGGCTCCCTCTACCGTGCTAGAAAACTACTTACGCCTGACAGTATCCTATACCTCTATAAGGCAACCATTCGCCCATGTATGGAGTACTGTTGTCACATCTGGGCTGGTGCATCTGCTTCTTGTCTCTCGCTCCTGGACAGGGTTCAAAAGAGAGTCGCCAACCTGATAGGTCCTGAACTGTCATCTAGGCTTCAGCCTCTGTCCCATCGACGAGATGTTGCATCCCTCTGCCTGTTCTACAAATACTTCAATGGTGAATGCTCTGACGAACTGCAAACACTTGTATCTCCCCGACGTGACAAACCCGACAAGCTACCAAGTCTAATCCCTTCACAGTAGAGATCCCTAGGTGCAAGAAAGCCTTTTACTCCAATAGTTTCTTCCCCAGAACTGCGGGTCTTTGGAACTCCCTTCCGGGATTCTGCTTTCCCAACTGCAATGATATGCAGAAGTTCAAGTGTAATGTTAACAAACATCTTTCTACTCATCTCCCTTCATAATGACCCCGCTAATTAAGTCCCTGATAGTAGCCCCCTGCTTCAAAGTGGCACTGTGCCTTGTTTGGGGTGAAAATTGAATTAAAAAAATTTAAAAAAAAAAAAAACAGACTGGAAATGTGAATAAAAACGGTGCTTACAACTTCGAGAAAAAAAGGACTACGGAAATAAAGAAGTGTAAATATTATTTTGTTGATTTTTGTGTTGGTCTTTTTCTTCGGAGAAGTTGAAGATCTTTATTCCTGGTCCGATGAACCAAGAACCAGCTGAATGGAATCTATCGGATGAGAAGCCATTGCCCCTTTCAATGTTTTGCAATCTGTAAATGTCTTGTGAGCAGTCCTTTAAATGTTATACACACGTTGACATAATCACTAGGAATCAATATACAAATATATGATGGCAGCAAATTCGTTTTCAAACATTACCATTACTTGGTATAGCACAAAAAAAAAAAAAGATATACAGAAATACGAAAACAAATCAATGATGGGCTGCACGAAGGTGGCTTTTAAGCCCTGCCAAACTCTGGCATTCTTGTGCAGACATGTGCGCCACTAGCAGCACGTGCTTGATGACCACTTCTTTGTATAATCAAATGCCGCTTCAAACCACCTGCTGTTTTGTACGTCTGCCCGCAGTTAACACAGGTTAGATCTGGCAATACAAGACTGCTTTGTGGCCCACTGCGCTGCTGAGTAGTCTGGTGGCTTATCAGCCCAGCTCTGCTCAGACATAATCTTCCGCACACTTCACCCTCCAGACCAATTTGGCGCACCCGCCCATCCACTGCTCCTTTCACCCTCCCTTTCCAGATATCACGTTTCAGCCGCTCGTACTAGGTTCGATCTGCCTCAAACTTGCCCACACCTCCCCGCAAGGTCCTTCTCCACGATCCAAAGCAAAACTCTCCCAGGTTCTTTCATCTGTTTCACATTTTTTTTAAGGTGGACCTAAAACAATCTTTGAATCTCATATTTTCAAATATATATAGTTATGTATACATACACAAACCCAAATATATTTACCGATGTTTCAAAATCCTTTAATATTTATACTGATAAGCATCTGGAGTCTAGCTTAGGAAATTTATTATGCGATTAGATAAAATCTCAAGAGATGTATATTCGAAGCACACATACTGGAATAAATGACCAAAAAGAAATTCACTAGATTAATTCAAACAGACACTGAGAAGGCAAGGATTCCAATGAATTATAGATCTATAACCTGCCTACAACCCATCTGGAAAATCTTAACAGCACAACTTAACCAAAAGATTTGCCACTCACTTAATAACTGCAGTTTTCACTCCAAGAAACAGAAAAATGCTCACAGGTGACAAGCTAGAAAAATAATCGGTGCAAGTACACTTTAATTTGCCGGAAGTATTTGTTTTGTTTTCATTTTAGGAAGACTTACAATTCTTAAGATTTCTAGTTTATTTAATTAAAGAAATTTACGTTCAAAACAAAAAAAACGTTCTGTAAAGAATACCCTCCATGCATTATATAATATTATAAACTAAATGTTATAATTAGTTGTGCATTTGAACATCATTATTTTGAAATAGAGGTGATTACATTTCATTTGTAAATTTTAAATATGATTTATTTTAAAATATACTTGCTAATTTTTTTTTTCAACAATTTAAAGTAAATTTTTTTTTTTTTAAATTCATGATTTAATGTTTTTCTGTTGTGAGATACTTTGTTAATTTATTGAACTTGTTTTGAATTACCAGAAAAGTTTGGTTAGAAAACAAGCACTGATTTTGAATTTTCTTCCCTTTTTCGCTAGTACAACTCTTCCAAAACTAAACACAACAACAACAATAATAAAAAAAAAATACTTCCAACGAGTTAAACTACAGTTGTGCTGAATAATCTGGTATACATCAACACAGAATTACTGAAAGAAATAACAAATAAAATAAATAAAAAAAAAAGAATATAAAAATAACAGGAATCGACTACAAGAAAACATGCAATACAATATCCACAGCATGGATAAATGAATGCTTAAAGGTGTTTTAATTACTTGACAAAACTGTCAGCTTTGAAACAAAGCAATGGAAAAATGGAGACAGGAACTGACAGCTGAAGGACAGCACTAGGTAGCAGGAAATATATAGAGAGAATTTTTCTAGGAAGACTTCCTTTATTTCACGACTGTTCATTTGTTTTTAATGAGTCATCACTTATCAAGACTCAAAGGCAAAACGATTACAGAGTTTATCAGACAAAACTAATGATTGCTGGCTGAGACTATGTTGTAGTCAGCTGGGAAGTAACTCTGCAGTATTCTGTTCCACAGAGTAGCAGTTTTAGAAAAGAAACTTTGCTCAATGAAATTCCATTTAGTTTTACGCATACAGAAGGAGAACGGGAAATTACTGAAAGTGGTTGTTGTGAATGCTTTTCCAGATGAACCATAGATTGAAGCTCAGTCGAGTACCTATTATGAAAATAATGATAGAGCAAAGAAAGACTAGCAAAATCTCTTCTGTGAAAATGATATCTACCCACTAGATTTCAAAGTCAGTTTTGTACTTTTTCAAGTCAGAAAAGTGTGCTCTGAGTGGCACTTCTGACAGATGTGCCAACAGTACTCCTTCTGAAGACGTATATGACTCGGGCAGGAAATATTTTCTTGGATGGTAGAATGATCCAACCAGTTTTCTAATGACCTTATCAAGAGATTTGATATAAGTCTACCATTTCAAGTCTGAAGCGAAGGTGAATCCCAGAAGATTATCAAAGCAGGGGTCTTTCTCAAAGAGAGAGCCATTCATTTCAGTTTTAATTAAATTAACAAAGAGACCCTAATACTTACAGTCTTTTTCACTTTAGTCAGAATTTTTTTTCATTCTCATAGTCAGTATCGTCTATCTCTACAAAGCCACCCTTCGCCCATGTATGTTACCACATCTGTGCTGGTGCATCAACCTCTTGGACAGGATTTTAAAAAAAGTCTTTAATCTAATAGATTCTACACTATCTAACAAGCTCCAACCTCTGTCCCATCACCGCAATATTGAATCACTGTTCTTGTTTTACAAGTATTTTAATGAAATGTGCTCCAACGAATGTATTGTATTGATGCCTCCTCTACGAAAATACCCACTAATAAATCGTCAAGCAGTAAGACTCCATCTTTTCACTGTAGAGGTTCCCGCCTCGTTTTTGTTTGTCAGATGTTGGTTTAAGGAATAACATCCGAACAATGCAATATACCTCACCACTGCATAACAAACTCCAGTCCAGATTAAAGTATTACTCATTTTTACTGCCTTTCCATTTTGTTCCTTTTCTTTCATTTTTTTTAAATTTTTATTTTATGAATAAAGTAGAGAAAAACCTGCTGCACATGGTGTTGCAGTCCTTAAAGGAGCAACTGGGTTAATGAAAAAGAATTTCAAAACTATCTGGCGAATATACCCAGTGAATCAAGTGCAAAAGAAATACAAACAATAGCACTGAAAGGGACGTTTAGAATCTTAAAAAGATCTCTTGGTTGGAGTAAATAAACTTATGGAAGAATATTTGGCATCTGGTAGAATGCTCTATCCCCAGGAAAAACAAAGTGATAAGAAAATTGAAGAGGGCGCCATGATCTACCAAAATCCATTTAGCATGTAGATCCAACATTCTTCCATTTATCTATTCAATTTTCTTCCAGTGTAGATACAGGAAACCGATGTCATATAATATAACCTTTCGATTAACATGTCAAGCTAAACCATCCATCAACATTTATGCTGTTATGTAAGTGCTTGGCTATTGCGCATTATCTATTCATATTTATAAGCTAAAATACCCAATGACTGCCCAGATTTTATAAACTACTCATAAAATCTTCCCATCTATGGAATACATTACCAGGGAACTGCTTCCCTGCAGACTATGATATAGTCATCTTCAAGTCTCATGACAACAACTACTTATCAAACGGGTCCTCTTAAGTAATCAAATTTTGTCTATTCTATTTATATTCCTTTTATAATAATTGTAAACAATCCAACTAACAATCTCATTAACCTTCATCCTTGATTGGTTTTTGGCCTTAGTAAGTGATAGGGACATAAAGATGCCCAAGTTCGAAAAGATGCAGCTGAAGAAGACCGAGGGTTAGATGCGATAAAACTTTGTAAAAATAACAATCCAGATGAGAATAGTAGTCTGAAAAATCCAAATATTGAAAATCACTAACCGCCATCTAAAAAATTCTGAAACATTTTTTTTATAAACAAGTCACAATGCTGATCAAGGTAAGGGTTATTGGGTTAGATAGGTAGATGGTGAACTACCAAAAGGTATTTGTAACAATGGTTCTAACTGGTGGAGAAACTGTTTAAGAAGACGGTTCAACAAAGATTTGTTTACATTGGATTTGAAAACGGCAATGTTATAGTCAGCTGGGAAGCAGCCCAGTGGTACTGTATTCCAGACAGATGGTTATAGGAAAGAAATTTACTCATTCAAGTTTTGCTTAGTTCTAGATACACAAAGGGAGAAAGAGAATTTATTGACAGTGGTTGAAGATAGACAAGATATTGTTGTAAATTTTTTATAGGGAGGGGAGGCAGGAAGGGCATAGAATTGAGCTCAGTTGAGCATCTGCCATGAAATTAACGATAGAGTGGAGAAAAACTAACAACGTCTCTTCTTTAGGCTGTAGGATGGAGGAGATTTCAAAGTCGGTTTTGTACTCTGTCAAGGCAGGAAACGTGCTAAGAGCGGCACCTCTCCAGATGTGGCAACAGTATTCCATCTTAAGATGTATTTGAATCGTATAGTGGTTGATGATTGTGCTAGGAGTGAGATACTTTTGAGAGCAGTAGAATGGCATACTATCAAATCGTATCGATTTGCATAATCATATTAACACACCGATTCTTGTTGCGTCACTAAAGTTAAGCAATGTTGAGCTTGATCAGTACCAGATGGGTGACCATTTAGGAATACCAGGTGCTGTATGTAAGAGGACGTCGACAACTCTTTGCAAGAGCTGCAAAAACCTAACATCATCATCTCACCTGAAGGGGATATACATACAACTGGGGACCACTGGTGAATTTCATACTTTCATGAAACTTCCTCCTTTGGAGGAAACTGGTTCAACCCACATAGAGCAAGTGTCATCAGTACAGTAGTCAGTAAATAAATTTTCCCCGCTGATATTTTTGTAGATGATATAGACTTTCTGATAAAGTAGATTTAAAAAAAAATGTTTTCGTTTGCATAGAAATTGCAATTTTTTTTTCTTACTTTGTGTACATAGTAATTGGCTTCATAAAATAAATAAATAAAAACTGAACTTAAAAGTTTGACTTAATTTTAATAGTGTTATAAAAACAAAAATAACTTCTAGTGCCAAACTGGCAAACTTTTAGGCATCAGCTGCTAACTGAATATTTCTTCTTTATTTAAAAGACTAACACAATTACAAATTAATAAAAGAGTCAAAGTGTGCCTGCTTTACGTCTTTCATTCAAAACTTCTTTCTCTATCTCTATCCCCTTCCCTCTTCCCTACTAAAAAAGTATTTTTCTCCTCTAAGCAATGATGTAACAGGTACTACACTTTAAAATATTTTTAAAATTATCAAAAATGAACATTTACAACAAATTAGGTACAAGACCATTCAAAAGTGTGAGGAAAATGGGTTATTGATCGGCCTTAATCACAAATACTTACAAATGTCTATCCTACTCTTAACTAGAATCATCTCAGTCACCATAATACAACATTTACACTAGCGTCCTTCCTACTTAAGATATCCCAAAATTTATTTGAAAATTTTAATTTTTCATAAATATAAATATGTACACACAAAGATTTCCTTGGAAGAAAACGGAGAGTGGAGAAAAAAAAATTTCGTTAGTAAGACCCTTCCAACTATTTCTAAATAATAGAGCACCCAGTGTTTGTTTTTCGGTTTGTTCAGAACCGAAAACAAGGAGGTCAGTCCCAAAGTGGGCGATGCATCTAAGTGAGAGAAAACAGACAAACCAGAGAATAGAGTTTGGATCATGAGTAGTGCCCTTCCAAAAGAAATACAATTTGGGAGAGGCCAAGAGCAAAAAATTTAAAGTGGGGAGTGGGCGTCTTGGAGGATTTCTATTAGCGGGGGGAGTGGGGGGGGGTTCATCCACTCAACTAATTAGGAGGCTAAAACTAACTCGGAGGTCTGGGGTTCAAAAGGACCAGGAATTATACCATACTTCAGCAGAAAGCACACACTTATACTTTAATCATTTTCGTATGCACAAGCTTGTTTCTTGTATTCAATTAAAAAAAGAAACAAAACAAAAACAAAAAAACAAAGAATGTAATCTTTTCCTATTACATTTGTTGGGGTAAACACAAATTCATGAAAATAGATATCGAGTTAATTTATTTACAACCGTAGACTTTATTTCAAACGAGTAAAAAACATCTATACATTTTTGATACAGACAGTACATTTTTAGTGGAAAGTGTATAAGACCAGGTGTGTGTGTGTGAGTAGAATTAGATGCTATGATAGGCGTCAGAGATTCAATGATTCTAAGCCCAAGGAAATAAGTTGCTTAGGGTATGGCAAGTCTGTGATGGAGTGTGTTCACTTGGTTGTATGTCTAAGGGATCACTTTTTTAAAATACATATTACGATCGGACGATTCCAATATTTTTTTCCGATTTTGATACAATTATCAATTCTGTTCTAAATCCCTAATACCAATATAATTACTGATCCCAATTCTTTTAAAACTGAAAAGTTGTTGTTTTTTTTTGTGGTGGTGGTGGTGGGGGGGGGGGGTTACCGGAAAAAAAAAGTAATATATTCGTAAACGTAAAAATATACTTGTGAGGATGATCTATAGATTTTAGTTTTACTGATAGTTTAAAATCAATAAATATTTATCATTTCATCATTAATACAAGCCATGGAAAATTAAGTTTTAAACAAAATCAAAAAGATAAAAATAATAAAAAGAAACGTTTCCAATTACAATATCCTAAAAGCTCCGATTTTTTTGATTCCCAATTCCGATTAATGATCCTAACACTAACACATATACATATATATATATATATATATATATATATATACTCCCACACATACATATATGTTAATAACAAACAAATTAACACAACATTTTAGATATTTTTCATTATGATTTATTTCGTCTCACCAGGATCAGTGAGCTTCCTCAGACGAGATTTAGGCTAACAGTATCTGAACTGAAGATATTTAATAAAGATATACAAGGTGGTGCAAAAGTCGGTACAGAGTAATAAAAAAAAGGAAAACACGTGCATATTATTTACTGCATTTATTGTATAAACATGTAATAAGAAACACTATTTTTCAGATACAAAAATTAAATTTCTAATTGAACTAAAAGAATAAAAGAAAAAGAAAATGATTAAAAATAGGATGTGTAGTTTCTCATCCAAAGTGTGATATCAATTAATAATAGATATCGAGTTAATTTATTTACAACCGTAGACTTTATTTCAAATGAGTAAAAAACATTTATACATTGTTGATACAGACAGTACATTTTTAGTGGAAAGTGTATAAGACCAGGTGTGTGTGTACATGCGCATTTGTTGATCGCTGCGATGAGTGGACTGAGATTAACTTGTTTTGTTTAATGTTGTTACAGAGTTGATTCATGGATTAAAAGTTCATTCATGATTTCATAACCTGGAAATAAAGAGCGATAACCATATATGTTTCAAACTAAAACAGTTGTGCATTGTGTTCGTGTCTGCGCTGCATATTAAATAAGGCTAGATAGTAGTTTGACAACACGTCTCTATACATCCGATTTTGACCTTTAGCTGGTGCTTGAAGAAAAAGATCAGATCCTGGCCAGCAAAATATTCACCTCTTGGTCATCTCTTAGATGCGATGCCCACACTACAGCTAGGATCACAAGAAACACCATTTGTCTTTCCCTAACACAGGTACTATACTTATATATCCTAGCTTTAAGGCTAAGAATGTGTATCTTAGTTTTAGTTTCACACCAAAGTTTCATGGAAAAATAAACTACTTTAAATGTCGACTGGATTAATTTTATTCTTGGCATGCATTTAACAACAACAGCCCACCTTGAACATAACACCACAAGGAGACGGATTTTTCTTGGAGAAAAAAAAAAAAAGCAAGCATAGGAACTCTTTCTTTCTCTAATGATGGATTTGATATGGTCTAAAATTAATAAATGTTTCAACTTTAAAAAAAGATAAAAAGAAAAAGAAAATATAGAAAAAAAATGTTTTTCTTTCTTTTAATAACATTTTTGCATCTTATTGTGTTCCAAAAAGCAGTTTTGTCTCTTTATTCAAAGTTTTTAAATTTTTAATGATGCTTCCAAGTGCTTTAATATCAATTTTTATATATTAGATGTGTGCATATTTTGTATATAATAATGCTGAAAAAGAATATATCAGCTTTGAGGTTTGTGGGTTTGTCTGCTGCAATTTCTGAACACACACACACGCCCTTTATAGTATAAACTAGCTGGCTTTGCCAGATCGCTTTGCAAATTTTATTACTTAAAATACTTGAGACCAAAAAAAAAACGTTTCATTCATAAGTTTCTTGTAAACATAAGTAATTTGTATAAATAGGTAAACATTAAAATCTTGGTAATGTTGATATAAATTTATTTATCTTTTAAATAAAGCCATAACGAAATAAAAAAAAAGAAAAAATCGATTCGTCTGAGCAATGGATTGGGCAGGGGTGGTAGCCTCCAATTTTTATTTACAATTTAGGAACAGGAAGCAAATTGTTGAAAATCAGATCAATTCTCCTAAAGATCGGAAAGGAACTAAACACACATGTGAAACATTTTGTCTACAGGATCAAAACAATCATTGTTTACAGCTCAGGTGTTTTACATCTCATCGAAAGTGCATGTACACTACATCGGATAATGTGCAATCTCTATATAAATAAAATGAACTCATTTTTTCCCGTCTGATTTTGACATTAATAGAATTAAAAATCAAGATATTTCATGCAAATATAATATGCACAAACGGCAGAACAATATCTGAGGTGTGTTATAGGCTTATTATTTCTCAAATTCCTCGATAATCTTAGATTTCTATACTTTTTCTGCTGAGAAGTCACGGCCAAAATCGGTTAAGATCAATGGAAGTGGTAAAATATTTTCTCTCTAATAAATTCCTCCTCCCCCTGCCACCACTTAACACCGTTTGGGGATCGTTCACAAGGAACAGTTGAGAAGAGAACACCGGTTTCGCTTCGTAGTTCTTTCATGTGAACTTATTTAAAATCACTAAACTAAGCTGCAGTGCTCTGTGGCGTAGTGGTTAGCGTGCTGGACAATTCACATTATATTTTCACGTTCGCGCCGACCTACCGTAGTCGTTTTTTTTTTTTTTTTTTTTTTTTTTTACCTAAACAACTGGAATGGACTTTTCTTGGTGGCCGAACTGTTAACGTTGCAGATGTTTTTTTTTTGTTTTTTTTTTTTCACACTTTATTTTCCTACTTTTACTCATGACTCCGGGTTTGATCCTTCCTACTTACCTACCATAACATTTTTTAAAACTCCCCCCCCCCCCGTCCCGGAAACAAACACTCGGGCAACGCCGGGTACCCCCGCTAGGAACCCGGATGTACTCATATTTATTACATCTATATGCACATATGTGCATCTTTAATCATACACAATAAATGAACAGTGTATGATTAAAGATGCACATATGTGCATATAGATGTAATAAATATGAGTACATCCGGGTTCCTCCTTAGAAGAATATGATTGGTTGGTTAAGCTATAATATCGACTGGTAGAGCTGCCTGAGAGAGACGTTGAAAGATACACCAAAAGCCTCATGCTAAAGAGTACTAACTCTGAATGAAGACTCCAATAAGATGACTTAAAAAATTATTACTAAAATACTGTAGCCAAGATCATTCAGCTGATTCAAAAAAATATATCCATTTCGCATGACATATCATATATGAAGGAGATCATCAGGTGTAGTTCTGGCAATTTTCAGAAAGCATGAAGAATTTACAAAATGCAGTGTCTCAACAGCCAACAAATGCTTGAGGCAGTTTATTCACTGTTTTAGCAATTCTGAGCGTGAAAAATGTTTCGGAAAGTTATAAGAGCTGTGCTGTCTTGTTTTTTTTTTTTTTTACTTGGAATGTATGTCTGTATGTGTTAGATGCATGGAAGTAAAAAAAAGTGGTTGTTGTTGTTGGCGGCAGGATGGTTAATGATTTTGTGTGTTTTACAAAATTAGATGATATGATAGAATCATTGAATCTCTGACGCCTAAGCCCAAGGAAATAAGTTGCTTAGGGTATGGCAAGTCTGTGATGGAGTGTGTTCACTTGGTTGTATGTCTAAGGGATCACTTTTTTAAAATAAATATTACGATCGGACGATTCCAATATTTTTTTCCGATTTTGATACAATTATCAATTCTGTTCTAAATCCCTAATACAAATACAATTACTGATCCCAATTCTTTTAAAACTGAAAAGTTGTTGTTTTTTTTGGGGGGGGGGGGGATATCCGAAAAAAAAAAAAAATGTAATATATTCGTAAACGTAAAAATATACTTGTGAGGATGATCTATAGATTTTAGTTTTACTGGTAGTTTAAAATCAATAAATATTTATCATTTCATCATTAATACAAGCCATAGAAAATTAAGTTTTAAACAAAATCAAAACGATAAAAATAATAAAAAGAAACGTTTCCAATTACAATATCCTAAAAAGCTCCGATTTTTTTTGATTCCCAATTCTGATTAATGATCCCAACACTAATATGTATATATATATACATACTCCCACACATACATATATGTTAATAACAAACAAATTAACACAACATTTTAGATATTTTTCATTATGATTTATTTCGTCTCACCAGGATCAGTGAGCTTCCTCAGACGAGATTTAGGCTAACAGTATCCGAACTGAAGATATTTAATAAAGATATACAAGGTGGTGCAAAAGTGGGTACAGAGTAATAGGGAAAAAAAGAAGGAAAACACGTGCATATTATTCACCGCATTTATTGTATAAACATGTAATAAACACTAATTTTCAGATACAAAAATTAAATTTCTAATTGAACTAAAAGAATAAAAGAAAATGATTAAAAATAGTATGTGGAGTTTCTCATCCAAAATGTGATATCAATTAATCGTCTGCTAATCTAAAACGGTTCTTAGTTTACAGGTAACAACTCATAAAATTTATTATGATTTCAATTTTATAATGAAAATAAAATCTGCGTTTTTATAAACAGTATTTTCTTTCCAAATTATTAAATAATAAAATCATTGTTTTTAGAAACAGTATTTTTTCAAAATTATTAAATAATAAAATATGCGTTCTTATAAACTGTATTTTTTTTCAAAATTGTTAAATAATTTTTTTTTCAAACAGTATTTTTAAGATAAAAATTTTACAATGTAACAAACCTATTCTTCTTTCAATTTAGCAATTATTCTTTTTCAAATTAAAAATTTAGAATTTACTTTTCTCCTACAGCATAGTACTACCGTATCCCATAAAGTATATTCTCAAAGAAATTGTTTTGGGGCCATTGAGAGCAGGTCTACAAAATCGTATTTGTATTTAACAATATTGGTATTATAGGCTCATCAGCCATTAGTCACTATGCGAGTTCCTGGCAGTACATACTGATCAATTATTGGTAATAGTGTTCCTGCATCTCGCTTTTTCACAGACACCACTATTGTCAGATTTGTATTGTGTCCGCCCATCCCAAAAACACACTGGCCATTTCGATTCATAAATTTGCTTTTATCAATTTCCACAGTTTGACCATGTCTGCCCATCTCCAAAGAGTTGTCAAGAAAATGAAGTAAGCAAATGTCTCAAATGAAATTGTACCAATCCACCATAGCGTGGGTTGATATGCCATTTTGCACACATTTACCTGAGGCTCTTCCATAGATCACCAATATATTACTCCAATAAGCTTTTCTAATTTGACATAAAAATCCCACACCTAAAACCTTGTTCCGTAAATGATTTAGCTGCAGAGAAAGTTGTGAAGTTTACGAATCTGTCCAAACCAGAACAGTTTGTAAATTACAAAATATCCTACTAAAATTATAAAAATAATTTGAGATTCATCAGTAGAGCTGGCAAAAGTCACAGGTGCCAATAAATATTATGTAAATGTTGCTAAAGATGATAGTAGAATATTTTGCCTTGACTTCCAAAAATCTGTGTCGAACCAGATACTGAGAAATCAATAGGTTCAACAGAGGCTCTTTTCTTGTCTATATTAGACCCTTGTATTGAGGAGACAAAGCACTGTCAAACTAGATCAAAAGCAAGGTGAACACTGTTGTTCTTGACATAGATCAAAGTAGGATTACCACCAAATATGATACTTTTCACAAAATAAATTGTGAAAAGTATCAAATTCATTAAGATCAGACTCGTTATCTGAGGGTCTCAGGATGAGGAAGCAGATTAGATTCTCCCACACTTTGATAGGGATGGTATTGTAATTCTTTTAATATAAAGACGGCATTTCTTCAAGACATGCAAACTAACAGACCAATTTCATTTACTACCTCCATATGAGGCTGTCAGTAACCGGGGCAAATTTGGAAGCTCTTAAAGTGTGTATATGTTCTGACTGCTGCCTCAAGATCCAGGTATCTTACAGTGAAAGGTTCGTTACTGCCAGTATAAGCTGAGGTGTCAAAGTATGGATCACACTACCTTCACATGGTATCATAATGGTAAATTTGCAAGAGATCATCTTTATACATGTCGAAGATTTTTGTTAAGATGGCTATTCAAGATCTGTTATTGTAAAGATCAAAAACTCTTTTGTAGTGAAATCTGAAGATTCTTTGAAGTTCAAATACCTTGGTTTAGATGTTCAGCAACACAATAATTAACTATTGTCTCCCATGACAGGTATGTGCAATATCTGCAGACTATCCCTGTATCATCGGCTTTCAGAGATGGAAGATGGAATTCAACAGAGGAGACAACCATGAATAAGCATATGACAGGTTGAATTGGATAGCTATACAGACTAAGACTGGTCTCAGCTTTCATGTCAGCAAACTCCCTTCATTTATGAAACAAGGCACAGTAGAATGCATAAGATTAAGCCAATGAGAACATCAAGAAGCAATCTTCAGTTTTCCTAATCTTGGCAATCTACTTAAGATTCATATAGTGGTTTACAGTAATGTGTTTTTTGTCAATTTGGAAGGTGATGGTGATGGCTCTCAATATGGCTACATTAGTTTTGTTGTGGGTAGCAACAGTAAATACTTTCCAATCCATTAACAATCAAGTGAAATTAAAAGAATTGTGGAAAGCACACAAAGTACAACATCTTTAGCAATTATGAAGCACATACAGTTTTATGATATACTAGCAGGCTACCCAGCGTTGTCCGGTTGTAAAATACTCTTAAATATGATCATCTAATTTATGCAGATTTCATATCTATTATTATAGAGTCAATTAATTAATATAAAGTAATGATTTCAAAAGTTTTTAAACAAATGACTTGGGTGCCATCAGCTAGAATTGAAACCAAAACATTAAGCTCTCCAGCATTATTTGCTACCATCTGAGCTAGGTCCACATGCATATCAAAACTTTAGAAATTAACGCATTTAAATGTATAAATGTATATTTGTGCAGGCATAGAGAATACACATTAAATCAACTTACGCTTGCCAAGTTCCACTTTTAAATTATAACCGCTTAGCAGGTATGTTTTGCTGGCTAAAAACTAAATTGAATTTGTACTACAGGTCTGAATATATCAAGTTTCAAGTCTGTAGACCTAAAATTGACAGAGTAGTTTGGTTGAGAATTCTGTACACACATACAAGGTCACATATTTATATAAATATTTTGTGGAATTTTGTATATTGACATTTTATTGAATATTCTTGTGATTTGCATGATAAATAATAAAGTGTATAATGCCACTCATTCCAATACCCAGATTTTTGATACACGAAGAATTGTCATTCTTGGAGAAATGTTGAACAATGAAGCTAACTCAATTGGCGACTATGAACTGTTAATGCTATCTCAATTAACAATGACGTCACGAAACAATAAGGTCATCTAATGTGCATAGAGACAAGCAAGTAAGATTCATAAAATTGCAGAGGGAATTAAACTCCACCTGTTTTATGGATAACGCTATTTAGTGTGAATAGGGACAAGGCAACAACCAAATAAACGAGCTCCATAGTTTTATTATATAAATTAGTTAGAATATAAGTAATAGAATTAATCCCTGGATTTGTATTCCTATAACGTCTTTTTGAAGAGGAAAAAAATCGAGTCCACTTTATTAATATAGAGATAGGTTACTGAGAATTAACAATCTTGCATTAAAACAAAGAATTCAAGCAAAAGAGAATAAATAGTAAATCTCGGTCTTTTGCTAATTTTATTTTCCTACTAAACGCCTCGCAATATAATGAGTAAATCATAGATGCAAAACTATTATAGCATGATGTTGATCTATCCTATTTTGAGTGTAGATGGACTCTTCTAGAGACTATGAATAAAGTTACAATTAAATGTCATGGCAGTTATTGGTGGCAGCCTTTTTGTTACATACTATTTCTGTGAATACAACCTTGTAAATATATTGTAGCAACAGTGGCAGTTGTGAACGACTGCAGCAGTTCATGGTTTCTGAGTTTGAATCTGTGTTTTGCTTATAAGCTCAGTCCTGATTGGTACAAGCATTTAACTTTTCTTCTGGTTTATCCAATCAGAGACTATCTTTCAGGCAAGCTGAGAAGGTGATAGAAGTTAATAAAAAGGATTAATACACGGCTTACTTTCTCTTTTCTTGATCAGAACATGTTACCAACAACAACTCCATGTGGCTCAAACTAACCCACAAATTTCTCTGTTGGGGAGCAACTGGGCTCGACTTTGACAAGAAGATATATAATCATATAATCTATCACGGCTACTGCTGGACTGACATCAACACCTGTATATGGTAAATGAACTCTTTTTTTCCTCAAACAAAACTTTATAGCTTATTGTCTTCTTCCATTTTTATGGGCTTATTCCATTACTAGCACTTCTTTTTTTTTACTTCCTCTTTTATTAACATCTTAAAGATGGTTCAAGAAAGTTGCTTTAAAGTTGCTTTGTCTTTCTATTCTTCAATACTCTGTTGTCTTAATTATTATCATCACTTCAAGGTTACAACAGAAATATAGTAGATGCTCGACTGAACTCCAATCTGTGGCTCTATCCTGTTAAACATTCACAGAAAAAACTCGTCCAGCTACAACCACTGCAAAGAACTTTTATTTCTTCCTCTGTATACCTAAGACCAAACGGAACATCCATGAATAGAATTTTTTCCCAAGAATTTTGTATTTGTGGAACATAATACTGCGGGACTGCTTCCCAGTTGACTACAGCATGGTCTTCTTCAAACAATGTCAACAAATGCTTGTCGAGCTGTAAGTAATCAAATGCGACCACCCATTGTTTTCAATCCTCTCTTAATATTGATCATCATCCGACAATCTCATTAAGTCTTATTCTTGATTGGCTTGATAAGTGGTAACTCATCAGTATTAAAGAACAATAAAAAAAAAAATAAAAAAACAATACATGACATGACACAAGATAAATTTTACAGTAAAAAGTCCAGCTCCCCCACCTATTTAGAAAAATGGGAGCACTTTGGACAGGTATATAAAAAAAATTAGCCATGTTCACAGCTGGCGGCATTTTCTAGTGAAAGCGTCTCAAACAACAAGGAATGAATGCACCCTCCCCCTTTCTGGGAGGAGGAAAAGCATAGGAGGATGGCCAACGGAGCAAAAGCAAAACATTTTTTATGACTCCTAAGGTCCAATAGGCTATCAATTCTGATTAATTTGCCAGCGTAAAAAAAAAAAAAGAAAAAAAAAAGAAAAATGAACGATAGATGACAAAACTAAGATTGCTTAAAGAAATGCGAAACAATGTCGTCTGCAATTGGAAGTCACACGAAACGAAGATGCGAAATGGCATCTCTCTCCGAGAGGAATGCCAGTTTGTATATAAAATTGTCAATTCTGGCTCGCTAATTTTTTAATAATAGAAATGAGATTTTTATTGTTTACAATTATGATTTCTGCGTGGTGTATATACTTGAAGGTTATATTGCTCAATCACCCATAAATAAGTTCCTTTCGAATTATAGTGTCCTCCCTCATTTCGTTGCAGTGGAGTTTTCCTCTGTTGAAAGTTGTCAGCCCTTCTTCGTAGTTGCATACAGGCTTGGGCGTATTCCTCGCGAGCGTAAGAGTGAAATACTATCTGATCGTAGACCAGGCACAGTAGTAGACGAAGAAGCTCGGGGGGGGGGGGGGTAGACGTTATTCGGGTAGCGCTGGCGGGGTGGGGGCATTTTCTACCGCTGCTACCGCCACCACCACGGAGCAGAGCAGCACATACATCCAAACTATGTGGTGTGTGCGCGATTGACGGCACGTATTTCTCAAGAAAACGTCGACGTTAGCAAGAAATACTTACTCTATAGAAAAACCACCACCACCACAACCGCCACTTTGGGAGATCCTCTCGCCCGCCTCCTTCTTCACGCATTACTATTTAGTGAATGTTGTTTTAACGTTTCTTTTACTATCCAAGTCTCTCGTGTCTCCTCCCACTCATCAAAAGTCTATTTTCTTTTCCTTTTTTTTTTCTTCTCTGAACCATAACCTAACCAAATCAGAAATCTATTTCCTTCTTATTTTGTAGAAAAAACTTCCACTTCTGTGCCATCTATCGTATAAACACTGCTACAGAAACTTACGCACTGGCGCACATACACACTCTCCTTCGGTTCTGCTTCAACTGTATTTAAAGAAAGGACACTACGCACTAGAACCGTCATTATTATTTTATTTTGTATAAATAAGAACGCACAGAGAAATTTCTTTGAAATTATCATTATTATTGGTGTTCGAGTCAGTATTAAAACTCAGGTTGCCCGACAACACTTACATATATACAGTACACACATACGCGCACGCAAATATTACTAGAAATTCGAGGCCAGGGGATATAAATACATGTATATACGCGGTTAGTTTCCTCTTGTGTTGATATCCGGTATAAAAAAAATAGTTGCCATTCTTTTCTGGCGCGTCGCTCGGCAAAAGAAGGGAAATAAATATTTCTGTATTGGCAAAATAGAATCGAAGAAAGACTAATTTTTTTTTCCTCTGCATGCAGGACGACTGTTGACATTTCTTGTCTTGTAAACGCTTCCTTTTTCTTCTTTTTTCTACCAGTAGAAAAAAGTAGTTGACAAGTGTTAACCCAGAGATCTCTCCCTCTTCTTCACAATTCCAGAAATGGGACATTAGAAAAGAAAAAAAGCGCTGATTATTCATTGTTGTTATTAATAGCAGCGACTGAGCAGATCGTATAAGGACGAAATAGACTTCTCTTTCTCTTTTTTTTTTTATCACAAAAAGAAAAAGAAAGAGACCTCGCAAAAAGCAACTCTTTTGTCGCGAGAGATTTTTTTTTTCTTCTCTTTTACAAAACAAAACTAAACTCCGTCCATCATCACTCGTCGGATGAATTTATCTCCGTGTAAGAATTTTTAATTTCTTGAATTTCTAACCAACGTGTTGGAATTCATCGTGATTTTAAGAACAATGTTGTTACAGAATATTTGTTTGTTTGCCTTGTTGGCGCAACTCGTTCGTTCAGAACTTTTTACAGCAATGGTCGACTTACAACAAGCACTTCATGCCGAACACGACATTGCAGAAAAACTAAAAATGTACATTAGCCAAGAAGAAGCGAGATTAAAAGAGTTAAAAAGGTAAGAGAAAGATTTTCCTTTCGCAACTCCTTACTCTCGTCCGTTTCATTATTGCGTCCTTCGAAATCATGGCTACTTCGTCTTTGTTTATGCAGAATACGGACTGTGAACCGTGCTTTTTCTTAGATAGGATTTTCAAGTTAAATTCAATTTTTACACTATCTTTCGGTTATTAAATTGTTAGTGAAAGTACAGAGTAGTTGTAAAACGAAATCCCCTTTCCATATTAAGAATGGGTTTCTAAATAATGTTATTATTTCAGCACGGTCCGTATTCCAAATAAGTACCCTTTTCTTTTCACTTTTTCACGTGATTTTTCATCAATTCCTGGGGATTATATTATTTGACACCGGTTCTGTCGGACTTCGAGTCGCCCATTATTCTGTTTCGCATTATTATTGTTATTAACTATGTTTAATCGGCGTTGGCTAGGTGGTGGAGGACTGGAGGGTTTAAAGAGAAATAATTTCAAAATATAGTCTATTTACTTCTCTATCCACGAAGACACATAGTCAGTTTTTAATGTTAGGAAAAATCCAGCTCCTAAAAAAGGGGCGCTGGCTGGATTGGTAAACATTTTTTTAATTGGCTCAGTCTAGAAGTATTTCTATTTCATTGATCGAGGTCAGAAAAAATTTAAGTGTAACAAACACAACAGATAATCCACTTCGCTTTTAGCCATGTTTACAATTTTTCTTAAATAGTATTTTTTTTAATCGTTTAGATTTTACCCTTTCATTGTCAATAAATATTCGATTAAATAAAAGTATAATAAAAAGTCTATGTATAATCATTAACGTTAAGTTATGGGCTAGAAACGCATATACACGCGCGAGGGAGATTTTAATCCTTTAATCGAAGTCGCGTTCAACAAAATCCTAAACGAATTTAGAGTGTGCGTTCAGTTTTACGCAATAAGAAGTTCGTCATTAAAAAAAAAAAAAAATTATTTCAATAAGTATTATACAAAATAAAAATGATAATTCAATGTGTATTTGCCAAAGTTACGAACAGGCGATAAACATACACACCAAGATCTTAGCTGGTTGTTTTGTAATTTGTCGTTCGTTGGTTATTTGAACCAACAAACACTTCCTTTTTTTTGCTTGATCAACCATGATTCCATTTCAAATATATCAAGTCCCTGTCATACATTTGATAGTCTAAACATATATGTTTCCTTTTCTTATTTTATGACTATACACCATAAACAATGTAATGTTTTTGAAATGAACTCCGTTTAACACGTAATTTAATTAAATTAAAATCAAAACGACCTATTAGCAAATAAATTGGATTTCAATTCAATATCATTTGTTAATCGAATAAATCGACTCGTGTAATTCGTAATGTTTACATTTGACAATGCTGAGAATGACACTTCTGTCAATTATTTAAAAAAAAAAAAAGAAAAAAAAAACAACTCTTTTTTTATTTTAAGCAAATTCTTGCAAGGATTTAAGTAATGTAAAATGTTATATTTTAATGAATAAATTATTACTTATTTTCAAGTAGTGATAATATTTATTGTTTAGCTTATATTTTTGTTAAATGCACTAATTCGGATTTCCAACTTGAAAAACTGGAATCTAGAAAAAGAAGTACCTGTTGTTGGTGACCTAAATTAATTTTTTTGCTTCTTACACACACACACACACACACACACACACACACACACACATCACAATGAGGAAGATCGAAGGATCTGTCGAAATTTATGTGCTTTTGAAAGAAACATTCTGTTTTTTTTTTTTAAAAGACTTTGTATTCCTACACGTCAACACATAAATACAGAAAAGATATAAACATTTATATATTTTTCGTATTGATTTTTTATTCATACATGATGATTGCAACGTCTTATCAGACGAGTGCCACTCCCCCAGACATTTAAAATCCATGAGCCCAAACGTCTGAGGGAGTATCTATACAAATATGATGTTACAGAGTCTTAGCTTTGTACGACAGCTAAGTCTCTCTCTCGGTTCAAAATGTTGAGATCCAGCAACAAGCAAGAGCAAGATAGCCAGCAACAAACTGCAGACCAGCTTAATGCGGGTACTGGTCTTCCGCTTTATGGTTTTTTAAATTAGAGATTTGCTTCTCCAAATTCATACATACATACATACATACATACACATATATATCTGTACAAGGATGTGTCAGGACAACCTGACATGAGGATATATGTAAGATCTCATTATAGCTAACCAACACTGGCTTTTACGGAGAATGGTGCACCTTCTCCAAGTGATTTTACCTCAAGTAACAGCATGAAGCTGGATACTCCACCAGACTAGATGAATTCTTGACCAGGAATTCAGTAAGACTAAGAGACCAACAGAAAGATATACTATAACATATTTAAATGGTCAATTCGGGAGAGGAAGATTATGTTCTCAACTTCTTTACTAAGTGTTTAAGAAGTTTAATGGAATATTTAAATATTTATGTATCTCATCGATCAAGTGTTAACCTCAGGAAAGGAGCCCCTTGATTTCTGAGAACTTTAACTGAAGTAAAATGAAACACATAAGCAAGAAACGCGCGCGCACACACACACACACACACACACACACACACACACACAAAAAAAAAAATATATTTTAAGCCATTTTTAAAAAGTTTTATATCACAAATAAGAACAGGAAGATTATTTGAAAATATGTTGATTTAAAAATACGGCCAGAATCACTTTGACCCACCGGTAAGATTATCTAAGTGACGTAGAACCATGCCAACATTTAGATGAGTGACCATTAAAGAATACCAGATGCTACTGGTAAAACCCTATTCTAGTGGCCTTTGTAAACTGAAGATCGATACCAATCTACAACTAGACTATTCGTTGTGATCTGCTATGGCCAGACACCGAGTGGCGATGATATCAATTTCAAATTTTCAAATGTTGATTTAAATAGTAAGTCTGTATAACGAGAAATTAGAACTTAGAAATTTATTTGAAATTCAGTATGATAGCTGTGTATTCTAGTTTTGATTAAGTTAACCCTAACAATAAGTTATTTGCAAAGAAAAAAAGGGCTCTTTATGGTCCTATTTCTTTGTCTCCCTACGAGGGTAAAGTTAGACATAGGGTCGGCTTTTAATGTGAAGAAAATTCAGCTCCTCCAAAAGGGGCACTCTCGATTGGAACAAAAATAAAAATTTCCTAAATTTGTAGATTTTTCCTTCATTAACCGAGGACAGAATAGACTAAGTATGGCATCAGAACACTAACAGATACAACACTTTGTCCCTAACCAAACGGCCAACATTTAATGCGACAAAGGGCGATAACTTATGTTTTTAATTCTTAAATATTATGATTTACGGTTTGTTTGTTTTTTATTTATTTTTTTTTCCCCAAAAAAAATATTATCTAAATAAAGGAAAACAACTTTTTCAATTCAAATGCAGGTTTGTGTGGTCACTCACAAAGAAGGAAAATACGGAAACTGTTATGAATTTGACAGGACATGTTTCCTTTACACTTGATCGAATTCATGTGGGGGGGGGGCGAGAAAAGGACTAGTTTTTTTTTGTTTTTTTCTTTCTTTTTGTATTGTTCTAGAGAAAAAAATATTAATTTTGTATCTGGGGTTTAGTTCATTAATATTTCTGTTCGTAAACACACACAAAAAAACTTGAACTTAAAAGAAAAAAAAGACAAAAAATGAGGGTAAAAAAACTTATTTTAAAAAAGTAATTCTGAATTTTTGAATTCTTATAAATGGAATTTCGAAATAAAATCATATTTATTAGTAGAGGAGGTGCTTTAGGTATTTGACTCCTATACTCCTCAGCTTACATATTTTTAAGCAGGTCAGTTTGCTATTAGACATCGATTGTACAACGAATAATACCGATTTCAATAATTTTTTAACGTCTCTATTTACCTGCCTTCAAATGAGGGCAAAGTTCGATACAAGATCTTTTTTCTTTTAGGTGGGAATTATCCAACTCTCAGGGATACTCTAGATAAGGCAAAAATAAAAATACCTCAGTGAATTTCTTTTTTTTTTTTTTTTTTAATTTTAATCCATTAACCAAGGGCAGAATATACACTATACTTGAATTATTTGTTTTCAAATAAAAAATATATAATTCATTTATAAATTAGACATAAGGCCATCAAAAGTATAGTGTTTGGTGGTCATTCTCTGTCTATTCTACTCTTAGCTAGCCAACACAATACCACATTTATGCTGCCCCATAGCCACAATGTTGCATCTCTGTACTTGTAAGACAAGTAATTTAATGGAATGAACTCATTGCACTTGCATCTCCTCGATGTACATACTCCCGACTAACCTGTCAAGCAGCAAAATCTCACCCCTTTACTGTAGAGGTTGGTAGATGCCAGAAAGCCTTCTACTATAATAATTTCTTCCCTCGGACTGCTACACTTTGGAAGTCCCTTCCTGTTTCCTGCTTTCCTGACTGTACTAACCTGTAGAAATTTAAATATAATGTGAACAAACATTGTGCTTCTTAACTCCTTACATAGTGCCCCTGTAAACATGATACCAAATAGTAGTACCTTACATCCAAGTGGCAATTTGCCTGGTTTAGAGTGAACAACAGTTAAAAAAAAAATGTAAAAGGAGCCACTTTACTTAAAATATCATCAATTCTAAAACTAAATTTTTGTCCCTGTCTAAATAACATGGGATTTTCAAAACTAAAGTCATGTCGATGTTGACAACTTCCTTAGCTTTTTTGCAAGCAGCAAAGTAGAGTCTTATTTTTCATATTGCACTTGATCTCTTCTGTCTCCAGTCAATCAAGGAGAACTGAAAGATAAGGTGAATTTTGCTTTTTTGGTATCAATTCAGAGTGTCTCTTTTGGAGGAAGACGAATTTTCTCCACATTAAAAAATCAACATTGTGTCTAATTCTACTCTCATAAGGAGGCAAGTAAAGAAGGTCAATAAACGGAATAGAAATTTGCACTCAACCTACACTGCATTGAAAACAATGTTTGAAATCATCTAATTGTAAGGTGAACTTAAAATGAAGACCATATCAAAAATGGTAGACTTCACTTCAAAACTTGACCAAAAGAAAAGTGCTTTTTTTTTTTTTTTTTGTGCTAAACATGAAACTCTCTTTTCTGGAATCTTCGAAATTTCTGTAGAGAAAGTGTTAAGCCTCATCCCACCAACTTCGTCCCTTCCTCCAGCCTCAAAAGAAAGAAATGCTAAGTTGGCAGATTTTTTTTTTTTTTTTTTTCTCTCTCTACATCAGCCGGTCGCTTTTCTTAAGAAATCCACGTCATTATTTATAGGAGAGAAAGAGGGAGGAAGATGTAGATAGATTTCTTAAAGTAATATATATATATATATATATATATATATATATATATATATATATATATATATATATATATATATATATATATATATATATATATATGCCTTAGAGAATTGTTTTTCATTTTATTTATTATCAACTTTAAGAAAATTAGTGAGGTGAAAAAAATCGAAAAACCAAATGATTTATTTTGTGCCAACCAAAATTGGCCATGTGTGCATTCTTCCTCTCCCTATATATATATATATTGTACACGTGTAAAGTGTTTACACAGCGGAAGTGACGAGGTGATTGGATTGAAGGAATGGCAAAGAATTCTTACTCAATACTCTCAAGTATCTTTCACTTATTTTCTTTTTTGCCAGTTTTACACAGATTGTAAAAGGCATCGCTAAACATTTTCTCACCATTTTACAAAATGTGTCAATAATAATAATAATGATAATAATGATAATCGGTTTGATATCTGTTTTATATACTGACATGCATTGGGCATCTTTTAAGAAATTGATCTCCAAACTAACCTATCTCTGGCCATGTCTTTATCCCTCTTTCCCCTCATATCGATTTTTATCACTTCATCCCATGTTTTCATTGTAAACTGAACCTGCTCCCTAAACTGTTCTACCTTTACTAATCCATTCTTTAAACGTGACCATACCATCAAAGTCTTACACACAACTCCTTATACTGTTGAGATTAAATCTTTTGTGGTTATCAGAATTAAACCCGTTTTCATTATAAACTATTTTTAAAGTAATATGTCTATATATATTTATACATTTATTCAATAAATGACAACAAATAATAATAATTAATAAAAAATGTGTCCTTTTTCAAAATCAATATGCAAATATCAGATTTTCATTGGATGTTCTGCTGGCTTAGCAGGCTGAGAACATACTTGAGGCGTTTCCATAAATGATAAATTATAGTTGCAATATAACAAAACTATATAAATGGATAAAATAAATCATCTAAAAAAAATATCCATTAAATTTTGTTACTTTATCTTATGTTTCAGTGGAAGGCTGTAAATGACAAAGTTCTCTCTGATTCTCTCTCCTCTGATCTTGAGCGCGTGGTTCAGTGGGGGAAGATGTGGCTGGTTACCTTTAATGCATCCAAAACCAAACTCCTATCCTTACATCATCAACGCTCTGATCCCCATCTGGCATCAATTGTGATGGATGGCTCTCGTCTGGGTGAGGCCCCGTGTTTTGACAAGCTTCTGGGTTTGACCTTTACTCCTGATCTGAAATGGAACACGTACATCAAGTCTGTTGCCAAGGTCGCTGGAAAGATGGTGGGGTCCTTCTACCGCTCCAGAAGATATCTCACTACGGATGCAATTCTCTATCTATATAAAAGCCAAGTACGTCCAAGGATGGAGTACTGTTGCCATATCTGGGCCGGAGCTGCTAAGGACAGCCTATCCTGCCTTGACAGAGTACAAAATAGACTTCGTGGCTTAGTGGGGGATGCCCTTTTCTCTACCCTGCAACCTCTCTCTCACAGAAGAGACGTTGCGAGCCTGTCCTTGTTTTATCGTTATTTCCATGGCAGATGCTCGTCTGAACTCCAATCTCTGGTCCCCCCTCGCCAATTTTTCACGAAAAACACCCGTCTAGCTGAATCCACTGTGAAAAATTTCCCCCACTCTATATCTGTGCCTAAATCAAAACGCAGATTCCATGAACAAAGCTTCTTTCTTAGAACTGCACGCCTGTGGAACTCTGTTCCGTCTGCCTGCTTCCCTCCGGACTACAACTTGGTTGTCTTTAAGTCCAATGTTAACAAATTCCTAATGAACCGCCCCCTTAAGTAAACATTTCAGCAAATTTCCTCACTAACGTAATGTACTTGCAATAACCCTTATCCCCGAGTGGCTTCCGGGCCTTGATAAGTGGTGATCACTGTGTAAAAAAAAAAAAAAAAAAAAAAAGTGTTACAAATAGAAGAAAAATAACTAAACTAGTAAAAGAAATCAGGGATTTCAATTATAAAAAAGTATATCAGAATCCTTAGGTTAAACTACTTTACTAGAAAGAAAAATGAGAGGTGACGTAATGGAGACTTTCAACAATGATCAGATTATATTTTTGGCATAGTTGTTAGAGTCTTTGCTTATGAGCTTGGAGACCAGATTTCAATCTTTGGTCGAATCATACAAAAGACTCAAGAAATGGTACTTGATGCCCTCACTAAACACTCAGCATTATAAAGTGAAAGATCAAGGCTAAGTGAGTAATCCTGGGGAAAGATATGACGCCCTTCCCTACATCTTGTTGTAGTAGCCAATGAAAAATAAACCTTTTACTTGCGCTTGACTATGGTCAACCACTTTAGTTTTTTGATACTTTACATATGGAATACTCTCTAAAATTTTGCCACACAATTGAAATTTATTGACAAGAAAGTTTTCAAAAATTAAATCTACCAAAATTATTATTTTTTTTAAATAAAGCAATATATTTGAAACGAATTGGCTAATCAGATTTTTTTAAACTATTGGTGAAGAATATTTTAAGAGTGAATGAATAAATGGTGCTAAAAAATGAATTTATAAGGACATGGGAGGGGTTATCTGTTAAAATATTTAAGAAAATTTGATCTATATATTCATGTTATAGATTTTGTGAAATTGAAGGAAATTAAAGTTGTAATTGATTGTTCACAAACTCCTGATGAGGTTTGGGAGATAGATCCTCATCCCTTTATATATTCTGAAAATATATTATCCATGTTACCTGGAGAAGTGTATTTCATTTTGATCAAAGGATACAACATTATCGTGGCGTCTGCATTGAAATTGACATTCACAAAAAGGGAATATGTCTTACTTTATTTTATTTATAACTTGAAATAATTTTTTTGTTGTTGTTTCATGTTTTCAGATATAACCTTCCACCACAGTTTTGAGTCAGAGACACAATATAGCCAACTCCTCGTTGTGAATAAAATTTTATTTTTTAATTTTAAAAAAAAAAAAATCACTTTAAAACTGTCTTTTAAATATGTTCTTTAAAAAAAACTAACAAAAAAAAAAATTATGTCATTATAAAACAACAATATTTAAGAATTAGATATTAGAATTACATTTTTCAATTTTATAAAGGACAACTGGACTGGTATTTTTACAAAATGTTTTTTCTCCTGTTTAATTTCTGAAAATTATTGTCCATATAAATATCTTAGCCAATCAGAAAAGAGATTTATTTTAGCCAACCAGAAGAAAGATTTAATTATATACTTATGGCTGACAATTCTTTAAATTTTTACAAAAATCATGGTAATGAGCACTGTATTTTTTTTTATGTCTTTAATGTGAGATTAGGGAATCACATCTAGTTATTTCTCTTTGGAAAGGAGATTTTTATTCATGATAATTCTATAGACATCAGAGATTTCTAGAAACATAAATTTTATGAGTAAAATTGAAAAAAATATAATCCATGAAGATGCATCCATTTAATCTGCAAGCTTAGCAATGAAAAGCCTATTTCAAACCAAAATAAACGTTAAGTTAGCTAACTGAAACCGCAAGAAATTTCATTACCCCCCCCCCCAAAAAAAAAAGAAAGTACATACTATATGATGACACCAGTCTCGACTTATACAAAACAAAACGGTCATGACAGATCCAAGAGAATAGAAAACCAAGAAAGGAGAGCATTTCCGAGTGTGGAAAGTATTGGAAGTTTGGGAAAGCTTATAGGCTCAGAGAAAACCAATGTTGTTGCCAGTGATAAATCAATGGTAAGCAACTGTTGCAATAAAGCAAAATCAGTTACAAATTCTATCAAAATAGATGAAGAGTGCTGGAAATCTGGGATGACTTTGAGAATGCTACCGGTTATTGTCAGTGAGTAATTACTAATGATGATCTGTTTGAGAACTCCTGGTGAGTACATAATAAATAATGATGATGAAATCATTGTGTGCAGTACTCAAGTGTACTACAACTCATCAAAAGTATGTATAGTAGATAAGGTAATGTAGGATTATCGGGAAAATGAACTGTGTATGGCGCAAGAACCAACAACCGATGCAATAAATTTGTTCCATGCTATAGTAATTCTAAGTGTGAATAAATTTTTCCAAAATGTTTCATGGGGAAGTGGTGCTACTTTCTGGCTTTGTAGGTATGTCTATGTATGTTCAACACGTGCAAATCAAAAAGCTATTGTGGGCTGTTGTTGGCGAGATGGTTACAAGTGTTTACTAAGTTCCTACTTACTTGCCTCTCCACGAGGGTAGAGCTAAACACAAGGTCGGCTTTTAATGTGAGGAAAATCCAGCTCCCCCCCCTCCCAAAGGGGCACTATGGATAAGAACTAAAAAATTGCCTCAGTCTATAAAGATTTCTCCTCCACTGATCGAGGTCAGAAAAGGTGACGTGTAGTTTCAGAACAGATACTACACTGATCTTGGCCCGGTTACTAGACACTGTATCCGTTGATGAATCCAAGCTCAGAAGAGCAAAGTAGGTTTCTGATGGTAGGAGAGGGAGGGGCGAACTATTTACTGGCTTGCACATCTCTAACCGGTTTCCAAGTAATATTCTGAGCGAAAAGGAGCTTCCAAGCGGATAATACACATTCTGTGTGGTCGCATTATAGCTGTATACAGTTTTAAATAAATGCCTGCCGAGCAGCTAACAAAAGTTTTGCTGGGTTATACCAAGACACCTTTGACTTTCTTGATAATTTTAGACATTTAACAAATAATGGGTTCCATCTTGAGAGAAACTAGATGCACCTGCAAGAGTTTCACCTGTGTGTGTGATTGTGAAGTAAGGGTTACGCAATCCCAATCACACCTCTCCTACGTTGGCACTGTCTGATTCCAGTGGCAAGGAGAAATCCAGGACGACTGGAAACAATGCCAAGATAAGCGGAGAACACATGATTTTCCCAAATGGTCACCCATTTTGAATACTGATCAGGCTTAGCAATGCTTAACTTTTGACATCTAATGGGAACTGGTTTGTCAGCGTGATCATGCAGTGTTTCGGGAATATTCTGAAGTTCTTGCAATTAAAGACAGTGTCGTTTTTCAGTTACAATTCTATTCAGCAGACCCCACTCACAATTAACAGCTTCCAACTGATAAATCACACTAATCATGACATCGTATCAGATGAGCGAACTTATCATTAATCAGAAGGTTCCACATTTGATACAAGTTAAGAAGGAGCCATAGTGGGCGATATCCATTACAAACCTGCTCCAACTTTTGTGCACACCCAGTTTTCTGCTCTTCTCGCATGCCAATGCCAGATTAATAGACTGCCATTCAACACACGGTTTTATTTATGACTTTACAACTGCTTTGGTTGTAAGTGCTCGTCTGAGCTCCAATCCATGGTAGCCTTTAAGTCCAATGTAAACAAGTTCTTTGTGAGCCGTCCCCTTTAATAATCCAAATGCTATCCAATCTACAACATTAACGATTACTAAACTACCACCTTCATTAACCCTTATCCTCGAATGGCCTTTGGGTCTTGATAAGTGGTGACTTCCTTGTAAAAAAGAAAAAAGATAGACTAAACTTGTCTTACAAATTAGTCTATTTGCCTTATCTAAGGATGAAACATCTCATTTATAGCAGCAGCACAAACCTCCCCTTTCCTCATCGCTCCGAACAATTTTTGTGGCCCTCTCATCAGTTTATAGATTGTTTGATTCCAATCTCACAAGTGTCAATTGGCAGAGTCCATATTCTCCTGTTAACGATTAGAATGTTTGGGCCTCCACTTGGCTAATGTATCTTTTACCATTCCTCTTTGATACGACCACTATTAGTTGTCAATGCAAACCTGAAGATATGCCTCTAATGGCAATAATTCTCACTTTCTTTCCAACATTCATATTTTCGCTTGTGATTTTGAATCACAGTCATTAAGGAAAACAAGTTTTGTTGGGCGAAGGGGCAGCCATTTATTTTTTTATCAAACGTTTGAGTTCTTTAGCCATAATATTTCACGTCTGAATTACTAGTTATTTCAACTTGAAACAACAAGGCATCCATTTTGGACATTTCTTGGAGAAGGAGTTTGATGCACTATGGTAGTTCAGATTAGTGTTCGCACAATTAATTCGAATCAACTCCGGAATAGGTACTGGAAAAATCTGCGCCTAATTTCCAATTCCGCAAACGATATTTTAAATTTATTTGTTTAAAACTTAATTTTATATCACTAATATTAATGATAAAATAATATTTATTGATTTTAAATCTACCAGTAAAACAAACATTTATAGATTATAATAAAGAATTTGAGTAAAATGGCACTAGAAGAAATGGCATGGTACAAATGATACAGATAAAAAATGGCACAAGTGGATAAATGAATTGTTGTTTTCTAACACTTATCGTTGACAAGTTTTTGACCTTGAAGTAATTATTTTTTAGCTACTTGCATCAAGTGGCTTTATGCCTTGTATGGAGCAATTTCTATAAAAAAAAATAGGGGGAAAAATGACCTATGTAAAAAATGTAGATAAAAATATCAAGAGTTTTTTTTTTTTAATCTTGGATATAACAGATAAAGTGAAAACATGAAGTTTGTCAAATTCAAAAGAAAATTATATCTGCATTTAAAAGTAGATGAACATTGTCTGCTATATCAGCACTTAGAAAAACAATGAAATCATGCTTTTTTTTTAAGGTGATTTTAGAATCAGAATCAAAAATTTAGTATAGAATAAGTAATTGCATCAAAATTGAGAAAAATATTGGAATCATCTCATCGCAAGTTCAGATACATATGCACAGATTATCTGCTAATCTACAACAAGGAGACCAAATCATAAACCTGCTAGATAATCATTCACCGTTTTTATCCAGACAAAGTCACTGGGCTGTTAATTGGTCACGTGCAATGAGCAAATCTGGAGTGGAAACATCAGGTGTCACAAACTTTTTCTATTTTGTTTCATAGATACGAGAATAGTTTTGCAGTAGTATAGTCTTGATATTCATCTTCATTAGCATTGGGACGATTAATAGGAATCAGAAAAATACCAGAACTTTTGAGGGTATCGGAATCAGAAAAATTTGTACCGATTATCCAATGCTAAAAATGATTCTTTTAATTGTTTTTTTTTTTATTTGATTTTGTTTAAAGCAAAATCTACTGTTGGCAGTAATGATGAAATAAATATTTATCGATTTTAACTTAACCAGTAAAACTAAAACCTGTAGATCATCTTCAACAAATGTATTTTTACACTTGAGAAAATATCTGCATACTTAACCTATGATTTTATGGTAATCGGAAATAAATAACTCTGTTAAATATTTAGAGATTCATAAAGAATCAGAATTGATAATTGTATCAGAATCAGGAATTTAGTATGGAATTGGTAATTGTATCAGAATCTTCCCATCACTAATCGTCATGCAAAGTTTGCAGGTCATGCTATCGTACTAAATTGACTGGTTTATTTGTAGGACCATCACCAATCTCTGGAAATATTTGATAATCAAATATTTTTCCCATGACAAAGACTGGAAGAATCCGATTAGCCAAAACTAGTTTATAGATAGTAAACAAAGAATCTGGTTGCCTTAAAATGTCAGTCTTAGAGTCACACATCTTGAAAGAATTAAAACTAAAAATGTTATTTGACTGAATTAATGCAAAAAAAAAAACAAAACAAAACAAAAACGCTGTAGTATGGTGAAACAAAGAATGGGAACAAGAGAAGATGGAGAAAAGTTGGTAGTAATGAATGCAAAAAATTATTTTTCAGTTAGTCATCATCATCAGTTTAAGGTACTTGTACAGTTTCTGAAATATTTAGAAAGCTATTCTTAACATGGAGAATAGGAAAGGCATTTTAATTCTTCTATAATTTCACTTAGTAATTTAATAAACAAAAGGTATAGTAAAAATTGAATTTAACTTAAAAATCCAATCTAAAAAAAAAATAGCATGGTCTGTAAACTGCATAAGCACCCAGTTTAACATCTATTTTGAATGATGGTATGTGTTGAACCAGTGTAAATAATAACAGATTTTTCTCCAAGAATACATTCGGCTAGAATACGAATAATTTCTTTCTGTATAATATATTTTTTTTTCAATCTTATAACACTCAAAGACCTTTAAGGTGTTGGCATCCAATTCATAAAATCATGTAGACTTTTTTTTAGACTGAAAATGATATTTTCTTTAATCAATTTTTTTCTAAACAATTATATACTTGCTTGTCATTCTGTCTCAGATATGCAAATTATGGTAAGTTTTTTTAGATGTAAATGGAGTATTGTTGCCACATCTGGGATGGTGCATCTACCATTAGGTCTCTCCCTCTTGGATAGCGTCCAAAATGAGTCTTCAGTCTAATAGATCTCACTTTATTAACCAAGTTCCAACTCCTGTCCTTTTTTTTTTTTTTTTTTTTTTTTTTTTTACACAGTGATCACCACTTATGAAGGCCCGGAAGCCACTCAGGGATGAGGGTTATTGCAAGTACATTACATTAGTGTGGAGATTTGATGAAGTGTTTACTTAAGGGGGCGGTTCATTGGGAATTTGTTAACATTGGACTTGAAGACATCCAAGTTGTAGTCCGGTGGGAAGCAGGCAGACGGAACAGAGTTCTACAGGTGTGCAGTTCTAAGAAAGAAGCTTTGTTCATGGAATCCACGTTTTGATTTAGGCACAGATAAAGAGTGGGGGAAATTTTTCACAGTGGATTCGGCTAGACGGGTGTTTTTTGTGAAAGATTGGCAAGGGGGGACCAGAGATTGGAGTTCAGACGAGCACCTGCCATGGAAATAACGATAAAACAAGGATAGGCTCGCAACGTCTCTTCTGTGGGAGAGAGGTTGCAGGGTAAAGAAAAGGGCATCCCCCACTATATTGCATTCCTGTGCCCGTTTTACAAGTATTTTAATGGAATGTGCTCTGATGAACTCATTGCACTTGTGCCCTTTCAACGTACATATCCTGCTTAGCAACAAAATCACACCCCTTCACTATTGAGATCCCTAAATGCCAGAAAGCTTTCTACTCTAATAGTTTCTTTCCTCAAACAGCTAAACTTTGGAATTCTCTTCCTGCTACCTGCTTCCCTAGCTGTACTGATATACATAAGTTTAAATGAAATGTAAACCAACATCTTGTTAATCTTTTCTAGGCATGGTCCCAAATAGTAGCCCCTTCTGTCCAAGTAGCGATATGTCTTGTTGGAGTGAACGTGAGCAAAAAGAAAAATAAATAATTTAGCCGAACATTCAACACAAATAAAATAGATTTAATCTTTATACAAACTTTGATCATGCACTAAATCCACTTGTTTACATTGACAGTAGAGCAATGAAAACTGTGCAATATTTTATTTCTTTATGTTGACTGTTTTCTTCCTAGACATAGCCTTGCTCTTTTCAAGACTAAGGCCAATAAGCATTTCCTGTCTTTGTGACAATCATTTTTTATTCTTTTTAACGCTTTACATCAAGTAGCTGTTTGGAGCGATTTTCATAAAAAAAATTTTAAAATTATCAAAGCTCAGAAAATACTAGAAACAATAATAAAATTCTATAGACAATAAAAGCTCAGCATTTAATGGCCGCCAATACAAGTTTGTAGAGTTCTCATGTTCTTTTTTTTTTGTTTTTTATTATTAATGATTAACCACTTACCAAGGCCAAAAGCCATTCAAGAATAAGGATTAATGATATTATCAGTTGTTGATGAACAATACCATGAGAGGATTGCGAACAATGAAGTTTGAGATACACGGGGTAGGGAAGCAAAATTTCCAATATTTTGAGGAAGTGAAAGACTGAGAAATTAGTTTCTCGAAAGTCATGAAAATTTATTGGCCACAAGAAAATTTACATAAAAAAAATGTTTCTATTCTATGTGTTCTTTCCTCCCCCCTCAATAACTTACACATTTCCTGAAACTTGCACAAGTCTTCCTCAAATATTCCAGAGACAACTTTTCTGATTCTTCTTTAATATATATATATATATATATATATATATATATATGGAAGTTTTAAATAGCCAAGAACAATGCGGAAAAGACCGGAGCCACAAGAGGAAAGAAAGGAAATACAAATAAACAAATAGGCATGTATGTCTGAGTAGAGAAGTGCTTCAAACATACTCGTCTATTTGTTTGTTTGTTTTTCCTTTCTTTCCTCTTGTGGCTCCGGTCTTTTCCGCATTGTTCTTGGCTTTTTAAAACTTTCATATATTTCTTTACCAGCAATGCTTCAAGCAAACTACCATTTACTTATATATATATATATATATATATATATATATATATAAGTAAATAATAGTATCTTTAATATAGTTGACGTTGTCGTGTGATGTTGTATTTGCAGTATGTTCTAAAACGCCCTGAATCACAGTCCACAGGATTTGGATCTGGACTAGAATGCGACCGTAAACATTCTCCAAAATTGCTGAAGTTTGATTTGCAGAAATCTTGTATTTTTCTAGTTACATTGTCTGAAGCTTCATCTATGTCCATACGTAATTACCCTCCGGGTAGCTTGCTTTAAGCAATGCCAATACCTGGTATTTCAGAGTCTTGTAATAAATTGATTTTTTTTTTCATCAGTTTTGTTTTTGCATTTTCTTTCACACTAAAGTCAAAACTTAGCAGGATGTTGTGTTCTTGCCCACTTAGCCTGTCGATTTTGCAATAAATCTTGTCATTTTTGCAGTTCAGAACAACATCAACAGTTAATCTCTTTTTTTTTTTTTTTTTTTATTACATTTTCACCCCAAACAAGCCACATTGCCACTCTGGTGTAGGGGGCTACTATCAGGGGCAACAACTACTGGCGTACTATGTTGGGATTTGGGCAGCAAGATGTCGGTTCACGTTATACTTGAACTTCTGCATGTCAGTACAGTTGGGGAAGCAGTGGCCTGGAATGGAATTCCAGAGTTTAGCGGTTCTGGAGAAGAAACTACTGGAGTAGAAAGATCTTTTACATCTAGGGATCTCTACTGTGTGGGGGTGGGATTTAACTGCCTGTCGCGTTTGTCGAGGGTGTCTACGTCGTGGGGGCACAAGTGTCTGCAGTTCGCCAGAGCATTCACCATTAAAATACTTGTAGAACAGGCAGAGGGATGCAACATTGTGTCGATGGGACAGAGGCTGAAGCTTAGATGCAAGTTCAGGGCCCATCAGATTTGCGACTCTCTTTTGAACCCTGTCCAGGAGTGAGAGACTAGTAGCAGATGCGCCAGCCCAAATGTGATAGCAATACTCCATATATGGGCAAATGGTGGCCTTGTAGAGGTACAGGATACTTTCGGGTGTTAGTAGTTTTCTAGCACTGTAGAGAGCCTACCTTCTTCGCAGCGGCCCTGGCAAGGCTTTCAATATAATTGTTCCAACTCCTGTTTCCTGTGAACGTTAGGCCAAGCAGTTTGAAAGATGTACTCTCAGACAGGGAGTCACTGGCCATTGCTATTGGTGGCAGAGAAGGTTTCTTGTAATTATTAAAGGAAACCAGTTTAGTCTTGGCAGCATTGAATGTGACCATCCATTTTTGTCCCCATTCAACTACAGATTGTAGGTCATCATTTGAAAAGAATCATTACAATGAAAGACTGTTCCACTCAGTAATCTGTTCAATGCTATTGTCTTGAAATCAGGTGACACTCATCTGATAAAAACTTGTATAATGTCTAACAAGCATCTCCAACTACAATTTTTGTCTTTATTTAAATTCTTTGATATTTAATTGTATAAATTTGAAACTTACACAATTCTATTAATTTACTTGCTGGCAATCCGGCGTTGTTCGGTCATACAATACACGTATCATATTTTAATTTATGCAGATTGCGTATATATTATAGAATCAATCCTCTATTGATTATTATATAAAACTAGGAATAATTTGTCCGCTGGACTAATTCACAAAAATAAAAAAAATAATGATTGTGTCATTCATCAAATTCTGTCTGTGTTTGTTTACAATATCACTTCAGCTGATATTAGGACTTGATGATGAATACTCTGAAAAAGTCACTTCTGATTAATGTTTAGTTTTAAAATATCAAAATGAAGAAATGATTTACAGCGATTTTAAATGGTATCTCTTATCGTAAATTGAACTCATTAATAAGATTTAAATAAAATGGTGAGGTACATCTGGGTTTGAACAGGGGATCGTTCGATCTGTAGTCGAATGCTCTACCACTAAGCTTTATCTTTAGATTATAATAAAACTCTTTTTTTTAAAAGAAGAAATGGTTTGCTGAGATTTTATTGACCGGTGTAACGTAAAACATTCCTCTGTAAAAATTATCAGATTTTTTTTGATTTTCGATACTTACTGTATGAATTTAAAAGGACGACCAGAATCTTAAAAAGATCTCTCAGTTGGATATCTGAGTGAGTGAGTGAATATTTGGCATTCGGTAGGATGCTCCATCCCCAGCTTGAACAAACTGATAAGAAAAAGTAAAAAAAAAATTTTTTTTAATTAACTTTTTAAAGAGAAAGAAACTGTATAGAATATTTATAATGAAGATTATATTTAACGAAGTTTTTATGTGAACACTGAATATTATAAAATAGAAAAAAAAATGAGTCAACACAAAAATGATAACTAGAATCAAAGTGTTTTTCAGAGAATAATACATGTTATAGAACATGGGCGCTTCTATACTATCGGGACAAAATTTCGGAAATCGTAATACAGAATTTCACATGAAAACAATGATATCTACGTATTCCTCGTATTTTTAAGATGATTATATCCAAAAATTACGAAAATCGATGAGGTAGAAAATTATTTATTAAAGAAAATAAAAAATAGAATTTGATGAAAACGATCGTAAGAGACAGGAGAGTTCAAAAGGGAGATAATTTTCCGTTTTGATTGAAATAAGATGGCGGCAATTTTTCACCTGCTAACGCGATTAAAGTTTCAGTAATTTCGACTGCATAATTTGGAAGCTACCAGTGTAACTTATTAGAATTAAAAAAAAAAAAAATCAGTTAAAAACCATTGTTTTTTATTTGAAAACTCCATTTATCGACTACAAAATTTTGTCTCAATTCTGTAGAATTGCCAAAACATGTATAAACGGCAGATTGCTTTTAAATTGCCAAGTGTACACATCACAGGAACTACAAAAAACAATGTTACCATCATCTTATCATGCAAAGACTATAATTCTAACTTGGTAGTTTTTGTTGTATAAAAATACAATCTCTGGCTATTTTCCAGGAAAATTTGAGTGCCATCATTGCTACCGTGTAGCAGGGGTGGCAAAATTTTCATGTAAAAAATGTTTAGAATAAAGATAAAATCTTTTCTTCACACCAGAAACTATTTTGTATTTGTTTGTTTTTTTGTTTTTTTATCATTTTTTTGTTTTTTTCATTTTTTTAAGTTGGTAGTATAAAATAGGCGATTTTTTAATTGATTAAAAAAACCAGCAGTTGTGGAAGAGGTTAGAGTTAGGGTTGGGAAATAGTGCTGGTTATCTTGTTTCTACTTGCCATGTGAAGAAACGCGACTGGGACATACGTAATCTTAGTGGGACTCTAAATTATTGGGGGGTGGGGTTAAATAGGCTTATAATTTCTAAACAAAATATAAATGAATTTGTTGATATTGTGAAAAACAGTTTTTTCTTAAACTGCTTCAGCAATTTCCAGAATCAACCTAATTCGGTGCTTTTAGAGACAGGGTCTTTTTTTTTTTTTTTTTTTTTTTTTTAATTGTTTAATTGTTCGATTGATTATTTAGCGTCCTGAATTGTCTCTTGCAAAATTTATTTATTTATTTGCTTATTTTTGCTTAGTCAGTGTTAGTTATCCCCCCCTAGATTAATGACCCCGATGGCATAAGCATCATGAAAAATATCTACCTCTACTTCTGGAAGCACTTTCATCTGTTCAGCATGTGGCATTGTGGCATCAGTATGGATCATTGGACGATACAGCTATAAGAGAACTTACTGGTAGTAGAAATAAAATCAAACAACCAAGAAAAAATTAGGTTGTGTGTGTGTGTGTGTGTGTGTGTGTGTGTGTGTGTGTGTGTGTGTGTGTGTGTGTGTGAAAAATTCCTATGTGATTCAAGTTATGAAAGTTCTTTATTTTCTTTCTTTGTGTTTACTTTCATTCACCAAAAACTAAGCATATTGTATAAAGAGCTACGGTGGTGGGGCCATATTTACCTGCTCGGTCAGCAAGGAAAAGTAACTGAAACAGCATTAAAAACGGAATTGAATTGACTGGTATGCAATTTTAATGAGGTCAAATAGAAATACTGCAGTTAATTTTTACTGTGAGGCAGTTTTTTTGTGTCTATTTACCCAACTTTGGTTGGTTTTGTTCCCAAGATGCTGGTTGGTGGGGGAGGGGGAGACCAGCTCCACATAAAAAGGGGATTGCCCAAATTGAATAGCTATTGTCTGATATAAGGGGTTTCCCCTGCATTGATCAAAAGCTGATTACTTTCTGGACATTCCCAGCGTGATTGCCGGGAACTGCACCTTCGCTTCAGATCAGTTTCGCTTTTATACGAAAAAGCCGAACGAACACGTGAGAAGCCGAAATAGCAAGAATTTTATAAAAGTTGACGTAAATAAATCTAGACGCGATGTGTGTTCGCAAATCATACATATTATGATCTAGGGGGTATATAAAAGTTCTAAGACATAGTAACCCCCCTCCCCCCACCTGAGAAGCCCGGCGAAAAAAGCCTTTCTTGAATATACAAAAGTGAGCACGCCGCATTTGCCTTTTATATATATATATATATATAGATTAGATTAGCGGGTGTTCCCGACGTTGACTGGGTGTTTGGAGGTGTGTGTTTAGCACAAAAAAAAGTGGTAGTAGGCAGGTAGGCTCGAACCCGTGATGCAAAGGACAAGAAAGTTATCGCTATGCTATGACGCGACAGGAAGTGAAAAGTGTTCAAATTAGTGATGTCAATCAAAAAGTTGACTTGCAGAAATGGATAGTTAAGTGAATGAGTTTTAAGTTAAGAATCAAGCAGGTGCAGAAATGAAAGTTGCTTTTATAGCTGGCTGAAGGCCAGGTAAGCTTCCCACTTTCTGCTGGTTTTATTTAAGCCGATTACCTTCAAGACGTCCCGGCCAGAAGGCGTTGACCTTGCTTAGATTATTTGACTTTGGTTCAATTAGTTTTACTTTTATAAGAGAACTAGCGGGAGGTACCTGGCGTTGCCCGAGTGTTTGGAGGTAAATCAAAACTCCGGGGGGGGGGGGGGGGGTAAAATAAAAAAAAAAGTTTTGGTAGGTGAGTATGAGGATCAAACCTGAAACCTTAAGGCAAAGTTGGAAATTAAAGTGTGAAAAAAAAAAAAAAAAAAATGTGCGACCTTAACCATTGGGCCACCGCGACATACTAACGGAAACACGTTTGAATTTATTTCATTACTTAGAATTTGCAGGTGCACGTTTTAATGACTTAATGAGGTCAATTTTAACTGCTAGGTTTTTATTTTTATTTTCCCAAGATGTTGGGGGGGGGCAGCTCCCCTTGTCCAAATTGAATAGCAATTGTCTGATATAAGGAAAATATTTCCACATTGATCAAAGCTGATTGCTTTCAGACATTTCCGGCGATGGCAACCGGAAAAATACCGCCAGAATTAGTGTTGCTTTTATTATAGGAAAAAGCCTAATCCACATGCAGCGAGCGAAAACTGTTGAATATTTATCTTCCCGAAGTCGAGCAAATTAAATAGACAGGCGAGCTCCGTTGTTAACTCGGAGATATTATGATTTATATGTGATATAAAAAGTTTTAAGAAGTTGTGAGCCGACCGAGCGCTTCTCTGAAAAAAGCCTTTCTTGGACATACACAAAAAGCGAACATACGTACACACATTTTCGCTTTTAAATATATATAGAAGACAAACACCGGGAACCAGGTATTTTTTCAAAACTTGATCAAATAAAAGATAGAGACAACATCCGTTTTCGAATCAGAGATATTATAATCTAGGGAGTATAAGGAAACTTCTCCAAAATAGTGACCTATGCAAGAAGCTTGGCGAAAAAAGCCTTTCGTGGACATACAAAAATGCGGTCACCCATTTTGCCTTTTATATGATAGACTAGTGGGGGTGGCTGGTATTGCCTGGGTGTTTAGGTGGTGTAGTACGTACCCCGAGGCGGGGGGGGGGGGGGGAGAAGGGGTTGAAGCAACAGTAGCGGGGGGGTCTGTGTAGGTGGTGTAGTAAGGAACCTCAGGGATGGGGGTGTAAAAAAGTGCTAGGAGCGGGGGAGGGAAATAAAAACAATAGTAGGCAGAGATCTTTAAAAAACAGAACAAAAAAAAAGTGGTAGTAGGCAGGCTCAATCCCATAACGCGAAACAGAATAAACAAAAAAACAAAAACAAAAAAAAAGTGACTACTTAGCCGATGTCTCCATAGCCCACCCGGAAGTTCAGAACGTTGAAATTAAGCATAGTCAATCGAAAAGAAGACGATGATTTGTTATAATGTCGGCAAAAAAAAGCAATCCTTCTTTGTAGAAAATTGCTCAGTTGAGAGTGAAGGAATGAATGCTTTTGGCCAATTTACCGATATTCGTCATTCGAAGGATGGAGCTTTAAAATGATACCAATCTCATCAGGATCCACTGCCTCTGTCGAAAGTTTTTGTGCGACATACAAACCCCCTCACACACACATTTTGCCTTTAATATATTAGACTAGCTGGGGGTGCCCGGCGTTGCCCGGGTCTTTGTCGATGTGTGTGTATGGGGAAAAAAAAAAGTTTTGGTAGGCAGGTAGACTCGAACCTGAAGCCTTGAGGCGAAGTTGAAGAAGAAAACATGATACGTTACCGCCACGCTAAGAAGGCAGAGGAAGTGAGAATGGTTGAAATTAAAAGCTTAAAAAACGTCTGCTTTTCTACGTCACGCATCATGCCATAGAGAAATGAAATCATGCAAAGCCAGTTAAGCTTTACACTTTCTGCGTATTTGTTTGTTTCCCCAAGATGTTTGGGAAAACCAGCTTTCCACAAAAAGGGGAGTGCCCAAATGAATAGCAATTGTCTAATATGACGGGTTTTCCCCGCATTGCTCAAAGCTCATTGCTTCTGGACGTGCCAAAAACACATTTTGCTTTCGATTTTTAGTTTCGCTTTTATACGGAAAAGCCAAAGAAACAGGCAAGAGTAAGAAATAGCACAAAAATAGCATGTAAAAGTCGCTCACATATAAGATAGAGACGACCTCCTTTTGTAAATCAGAGATATTATAATCTAGGGAGTATATAAAAAGTTCTAAGTTGTGGTAACCCCCCGAACGCCCCCCCCCCCCCCTACAAAAAACCCTTTGCCGGACATACAAAAAAATCGCACACACCACACACACATTTTCGCTTTTATATAATAGATGTTATCAAGACATACACACATCTTTTAATGTTATTATGTAAAGGGAAATAACTAAGATTTTTTTGCACAGAGTTATTTCCCTTACATTTTCCTTTAATCGTGTATGTGTATGTATGTCCAGGGAGAAAGAGAGGAAAGAGGTTAAGTGAAGAAGAAAACGAGGAGAGGGGGAAAAGAAAAGACTATGAGTTATGTCACAATTTTACTCCGGGCAATGCCGGGTAACCCAGCTAGTATTATATAAGTTTTAGGTGTAATAATAATAATTTAAATGTTCTCTTGGCTTTAGACTTGGGAATTAAAAGTAAGGTTGTTAAAAGACAACACGAGATATCGGACGATTGTATTTGATTTGGAAAGAATCAATCACTTATAAAATCGACATCGGTGTCAGAAATATTTAAATAGACGCACATGTTGACTTGAACATTGTTTTTACTGTTAATTTTAATACATTTTCTATGACAATACATTTCAGAAATGTAATAGGTGCTCATTGTTTAATACATATGACGCATATTGCAAGAATACAATCAACTGAAACAAATCCTACCCATACACAAATGACCTAACACTTTTATTGGTGTCTTTTACATAAACTATGCTATTGACTATAATATAAATCATAAATAAAGTTGTTGACAGTATATTCACCATGGTTTTATTTTATTTTTTAATTTCTATTAATAAAACGTCATATATTAGTTAAACTGTTGACCATTTCTAATTTCTCTTAATACTCAAATTACTATATTTGTTTACAATGAATGGGATGGCTAGTTTACGCTTCTGAAATTTTGAGATGATGATTCATTATTCATATTATTTGGATTCTTCGGACTACTGTTCTCATCTGAAGTGCTATTTTCACAATGTTTCAGTCGATGTAACTTCCAACCTTCTTCAGATGTATCTTGTTGAATTCGGAAATCTTTCTGTCAAACGTGAGAATCTACATATGATTTTAAACGGAACCTTTTATTTAATCCACGGAGGTAGCATACTTGTGTTCCATCAGCCATGACTAGGTAGAAGTCTTAAGAAATTCGTAATTGTATTTTTGATGGTCATCTGCTCTGGGGATTGGACCTTCAACCTCTAGAAGAGTAACTGTACAGCTGAATTTTACCAAGTAATTTATCCACTATGCCACGGGTTTTTATTGTATAGATAGTTTGATTTTTTTTTTTAAATCAGTTTTAATAAACAATTTCAGAGTATCAATTTCTAATTCTTTTTTTTTTTAACATCTATTAAGAAAAGCGACATCTTCAAATCAATAAAAATAACTAATTTTATTTTCTCTTTATTGAATTCAATATTTTTTACAATGAAAAAGGAGTAAATGGAGGAGTTACCGTTTTGCTCTAACATTTCATTCTATGATCAAGATATTCAGAGCAGTTGTCCTCGTCACCCTTTTATATGATTGTGAAACATGGATCCTATATAGAAGCGAGGTAAAAATGCTAGAACACTTCCAGCAATTGAAATTAAGGCAAATCCTCAACATCTCTTGAGAGAGAGCTACACCACTAACATAGAAGTGCTGGGCAGTGAGGCCTCGATCATGCACTATTGCCTCTGTTGGATAGGACTCATTCACAAGATGGATCCCTTCAGGCTCCTCCCCTAAATTCTATATGACCATCGGGACCAGACTATGAGGAGCACCTAAAAGTGTTACAAAGACCAACTAAAGTGCACCCTGACACTTACCAACATCAGTTCATCCTTGTGGAAAGAAACTGCCAAGAACCAAACAGTGTACAGGAGGTCAATACGCAATGGCCTCATTAACTTTGAGGAAAAAAGGAGAGAGAATAAATAGACGAGGCGACAAAGGAAAAGAGAGTCCTATAAACAACCCCATCTTCCCCCCATCCTCCTCTGTAAACACTGGCCGCGGCTATTCCACTACCGATTGAGCCTCATAAGTCATGTATAACATAAACCTTCCAGTTATAGTGTTGAAAAAGCTTCAACCAGAACTAGCACCCATACTTACAAAACTGTTTAAGCGTTGCCTTAAGGAGAAGTGCTTTCCAACACCCTGGAAAACCTCATCAGTATGCCCTGTATTTAAGAATTCAGGTGAAAAGTCATGTCCCTCTCACTACAGACCAATAAGTCTCCTGTGTGTCATGAGTAAGTTGTTGGAATCCATATTAAATAAAGAAGTAGTCAACCACCTCAACAGAAACAACCTTCTTAGTGACATGCAATATGGTTTCCATTCTGCTAGATCTACAGCAGATGTGCTAACGGTTATATCTCATAGGATTAGTGAATCTCTCGACAAGGCTTCCTTTCTAGGGCAATTGCTCTTGACATATCAAAGGCCTTTAATAAGGTATGGCATAAAGGCCTACTTAACAAGATTTCCAGTTACGATATAACTGGAAAGGTTTTCTCAATCATTAAATCATTTCTCTCTAATAGGCTCATAAGAGTAGTCGTTGATGGGCAGAAATCAGAGGCCTAGAGTATTAATGCTGGAGTCCCTCAGGGATCCGTCCTAGACCCAACTCTCTTCCTGATCTACATCAATGATCTCCCAAAACACATATTTAAATCATTCGTTGACATCTATGCTGATACGAACATCTATGGCAACACATCAAAGGCCGTAAATGACAAGGTTTTCTCTGATTCTTTCTCCTCTGATCTTGAGCGCGTGGTACAATGGAGGAAGAGGTGGCTGGTTACTTTTAATTCATCTAAAACCAAGCTCCTATCTTTACATCATCGCTCTGATCCCCATCTGGCATCAATTGAAATGGATGGCTCTCGTCTAGGGGAGGCTCCATGTTTTGATAAGCTTCTGGGATTGACCTTTACTCCTGACCTGAAATGGAACACGTACATTGTCAATGTCGCTGGAAAAATGGTGGGATCCTTCTACCGCTCCAGAAGATATCTCACTACTGATGTAATTCTCTATCTATATAAAAGCCAAGTATGTCCAAGGATGGAGTACTGCTGCCACATCTGGGCAGGAGCTGCTAAAAACAGCCTATCCTGCCTTGGCAGAATACAAAATAGACTTCGTGGCCTAGTGGGGGTTGCCCTTTTCTCTTCCCTGCAACCCCTCTCCCACAGAAGAGACGTTGCAAGCCTGTCTTTGTTTTATCATTATTTTCATGGCAGGTGCTCGTCTAAGCTCCAATCTCTGGTCCCTCCTCGCCAATCTTTTACGAAAAACACCCGTCTAGCCAAAACCATTGTCAATAATTTTCTCCATTCTTTATCTGTGCTTAAATCAAAATGTAGATTCCATGAACAAAGTTTCTTTCTTAGAAGTGCACACCTGTGGAACTCTCTTTCATTTGCCCGTTTCTCACCTGACTACAACTTGGATATCTTCAAGTCCAATATAAACAAGTTCCTGATAAACCGCTACCTTAAGTAAGACACTTCATCAAATCTCCATTACTAATGATTACTACGATATTATCCCATTGATTACTGTACACGCAATAACCCTTATCTCAGAGTGGCTTCCGGACCTTGATAAGTGGTGAAAAAAAAAAAAACCCTCAACCGCAAAGACAGGACTCATGTCAGAACTTAATACTCGGATACAAGTGGGAGTCGATGATAATGCGTTAGAAACTCTCAGTTTTACATAATAACTTTTGAATATGGATGTTTGAATGCTTACATTAAAAAAGAACAAAAGTATTTTTAAGTAATTTTGTTAACCACTTGTAGAATTTGTGTAATGAAAGAAAATAAACATTTTTTGTTTTGTTTTTTATATATTAATATTGAAATAGGATTTTGCATTTACTCCCCCACCCCCATCTTTTTACATATTGCTTTTGAGATATTCATGAATGTAGACATGAATAAAGTATTTCTCAAACATAATAAAATGAACTAAATTTAGAAATTGGCTCCACCAAGGTGATAATGCATTCTTACAGTACACCCTATTTTATATAGATTTTATTAATCAACCACATTTTTTTAAACATACTAAATAAATTGCAGCATTTTTCTCATTTCTAAGCATCAGGGATTTTGAATACTTTTAGAAATGGAAAATATTGCATAAATAATAAATCCCCCCCCCAAAAAAAAAACATGCCATGACCAGAAATCATAACTGAAACCTTGAGATTTTCAGTCTGACATTCTACCAACTGACCTATTTCGATTATAAATATAACTTTACCTTAACAAAATAATTATAGTTTTGGTGTTATATCATGTATTTATAACTTACGTCATGTTTCAAAGCATGAATTCACACCTAATCTTATAATCTATAAGCTATATATATAAAAGCGAAAATGTATGTATGTATGTACGCTTTTCCTCGATGTCCACAAAAGGCTTCTTTCAGAGAAGCGCTTGCTCGCTTCGCAACTTCTTAAAACTTTTTATATCATCCATAAATTGTAATATCTCACAGTTAACCACGGAGCTCGCCTGTCTATTAATTTTAATGACTTTCAAACGTTAATTATTCGACATTTCCCGCATCGGCACGCTTTACATTCGGTTTTCGGTATAAACAAAAAGCGAAACTCGACTCTAATCACAGGCCAAAAGCCAGTGGTCTCAAGAGAGCTAAGTAACGTTTGGTCAGCTTTCATTTCGAGACGAGAGAACAGGTTTTTAAAAATAAACAAACCGATTTATTGACCTCATTAAAAACTGTCCCGCACAAAATGCCAACTGCTAAATAGCTATCGCCGTCACGTCAATCAAAAATGCGCACCTGTTTTTTTTCACACTTTACTATTTTCCAACTGCGCGTTGTCAAGGCTTTGTTTTTCATGGGCACCTGTTTTTTTTTTCACACACACCTACAAACACCCGGGCAACGCCGGGTACCCCTCGCTAGTCTTAATAAAAAATGAATTAACAGGTATTGGACTATAAATATAATTTAAACAATTACCTTAATAAAATAATTGTAACTTTGATGTCACATCATAGATTACTGATTCAATAGTGTTGCAAATTATTTTAATCGTCTAAAATTTATTTTGCTTTAATTGCATATTGGTGTAAAAAGACAATTTAATATCTAATATATACTAGAATTTGAATGGGTAGGGCCCATAATTCTCTTGTTCCAAATAAGATTATTGTAATTAAATAATTTTAAGTTTTTTTTTTTTTTATTTAAACTAATATTTTATAATTTGTACACACTGTAAGAACAAAAACAAACAATACATTTTATAAGATGCCAAAAAATACTTGTAATATAAAATAATCCAGACATTCAACTCAAGAAAACTAAAACATAGAATTATTTTTAGGCAGAATCACGTGACTTAAAATTCAAATTTTTACACTGATAGACCTAGGGTTAGTTTAAGGGTGTGATCCTAGGAAGGCAAATCTCTAAAATTTGCCATCTTAAAAGAATGGATATCTTTCTCTTGCTCGTCAGAATTGATGGTGAAACTGTTCACTCAATCCATCATGAAAATTATACTCAGTAAGAATCAACTTAAAATGTTGATCAAACATCTCTACTCTTAACAAGTCTGCTGACCTCTTCCAAAAAATTTTCCAATTTTAACATAACAAGTGTCAATAGACAGCGTAAACGTTAACCAGAACATCAACTTCCAATATAGATCCTCACTACGAGGTCTCCTTCTCTAACATCAGTGGTCTACGTTCCAACCTTCCAGAAGCTTAAATCCAAATCACAGGAGACCCACCAACCTGATCTATTGTTCCTGTGTGAAACTGGCATTGGTCCGTTTGATCTATTGATCATTTTATGATTAATGCTTACTCAAACGTGACAGCGAAAAATATAGATAATTCGAGCATTAAACTCAATGAAACTGAAACCCAGAATTGTCTTTAAGAATCACATGATGTAAAATTCAAATTTTTACACGACTAGATTTTGAGTTGGTTGAAGGGCGCAATCCAAGTAGGGCAGATCTCTAAGATTTGCCGTCTTACAGAATGGTCATCTTTTTCTAGCTCATCAGAATTGATGGTGGAACTGTTCACTCGATACATCATGGAGATTATACTCTGTAGAAGTAGTAAGGATCAACTTAAACATGATTTACAGGTTGGAGAAAGACAACAGAAGGAGCGAAGCATAAAAATAAATAAATAAATAAGCTTGTCAAAGAAGAAAACTGTATATTATACCAAACCATTGTATTTTACTTTTCATACTTATTTCACATGTAATAATAATAATAATAATAATAATAATAATAATAGTCCCAAAGAACTTGAAAAAAAAAAAAAAAAAAAAAAAGACTAGGAGAAATCATAATTAAGAGGAAGACTGAGATTACACAGCAGACGGTGACGCTGAAAACCACTAAAATCTTAAGGAAAACCCTCGAATGCAGAAATTAACCCACATGAGCTACAAACGCTGACCAACCATATGGAAAACTGAAAAAAAAGTAAAACAAAATGATAGAGAAACCAAAAACCTGAAACCACAAAATTCTAACTGCATCCCCCTCCCCTCTTAAAAAATATGGTAGTGTCCGCATAGACTGACACTACACCAAATAGTCATGAAGAATCAAGGAGGACAGAAAGATAGAGGCGAGAAAGCAATAACCAGGTCTCTACTGGATGAGTGCAAAGAGAATTGGGACCTTGGAGAGGCTTGTTGCCACCCAAATTCCAGTGAAGACCAAAGGTCATTGCTAGCAAAAAAGTCAGTGATAAGTGTCTGTTGTGATAATGCAAAGAAATTTGTAAAGATTATCGAAAGAGGATAACAGTACTGGAAATCTGAGGAGATTTGTTGTCACTCAGATTCCAGGGAACACCACTGGTTGTTGTCAGTGGGTAATCTCTGATGATGGTCTGTGTGAGAAGTCTTAGTGAGTACAAATAATAATATTCGTTTTAACATCCGTTTTACTTGTTGATATGTGTTGGACTAAAAAATTACTTTTGTAGTGAATTCATGATTAAGTGAGGCAAAATTTTTATAGTCCGAATGCTCTTCTTAACATCAACCCAGTGAAGTGATGGGAAGTAATAATTTTATAGAGACATTATTTCTAGGAGACTGCCCACTGAAGTTAAAGAGCACTTCATCTGCCTTCTATATATATAAAAGGCAAAAAGTGTATGTGTGTGTGTGTCTGCCAAAGGCTTTGGGGGGGGGGGTCGCTCGGTGGGGTCTCTCATTCTAAGAACTTTTTATATACTGTCAAAATTATAATATTTACGATTTACGGAGGGAGGTCGCATCTATCTTTCTATCTTTTATTTGAACAACTTTTACACGCTATTTTCTCAATATTTCTTGGTCTACACATGTTTCTTTGGCTAGGATAAAAGCAAAACTGAATGTAGTATAAACAAACTCCCTGGCACTCATGCTTGGGACATCCAAAAAGCAATGAGGTTTGATCAATGCGGCCAAAACCCATCATATCAGACAATTGCTATTCATTTTGACACTCCTCTTTTTATGGGGAGCCGCCCCTCCCCCATTTTCCCCTACATTAAAAACAACCTTGTGTCTAATTTGCTTTCATGGGTGGTTTAAAAGCAATGCCATTTCTGTTAGTCATCTTGACTACATTAAATTTGAAGGCTTTTTACTTCTGGTCGGGGAAACAAAACCAAAAAAAAACTGCCTCGCAGCAAAACTTAAGTGCGGGATTTCATTCCCTCTATGGCGTGATGTTTGACATCATTAAGTTCACGCACCCGCTATTTAACTTTTTAATCGTTAAATTAAAATGCTTTTCATTCCTCTTCCTTTGTAGCCGAGTGGGTAAGATGCCGTTTTATTTTCCCTTTCTTTTCCACCTTCGCGTCAAGGCTTTGGGTTCAAGCCTAGTTTGTTACCAAAACTTTTTTTTTCTTTTACACCTCCAAAACATGCGAGCAACGCCGGGCACCCCTGCTATAAATATAAAAGCGAAAATGTATGTTTGTATGTATGTGTGTGTGTTTGTCTGTCTGCTAAAAACTTTCGACAGACAGAACAAAAATTCACAAACTCGGTATCATATTGAAGCTCCATCCTTTGCCCGAAAAATATCGAAAAATTGACCGAAAACGTTAATTTTTTCACCCCGAAATCAACAATTTTCTAGGGAGGGGGGGTCAACAAAAACCGTCCTCTCGTGATGACGACTGGTTCTACGCATGCATCAGATGACGTCATGACCTGATTTAGTTTAAATAGTTGAAGAACTCACTAAATTTCATGTACGTTGTGTTAGCTCAGTTGGTTAGCGCGTTGGTTCATTATCTAAGTGTTTTGGGTTCAAATCATGGTGTGAGATTTTTTTTTTTTTTTCGATCTTTTAAATTTAAATATTGAACCAGTGTTATTTAAGCCATTTTTCATGTAACGTTTGTTTTTCTGGGTTTTTTTTACTTCGCTTATTCTTAGGTTTTCATTACCCCCACCCCACTGACCACACACACCCAAAAACACCCACCGATTTTTTAAATTTTAATATCGAAACAGGTTTATTTAAGCCATTTTTCATGGGTTTTTTTTTTAGGGGTTTTAACGTTTGTTTTTCTGTTTTCTTTTTTGTTTTTTCAATTTGTAAAATCATTTAACATCATTCGTTTGCCTTATGTTATTTTTTTTTGTGTTTTTTTTTTGATGTTTCGATTACTTCCCCCTGGGTAACCCCCCCCCCGCTTTCTGTTTTCTTTTTTTACTTCGCTTATTCTTAGCTTTTCATTAACAACCACACACACACCTACAAACACTCGGGCAACGCCGGTTACCTCCCCCCCCCCTTCCCTGCTAAGCAGGGTTTCTTAACGTTCGTTTTTCTGGGGTTTTTTATTTCGCTTATTCTTAGGTTTTCATTAACACCCCCCACCCACCGAAAAACACCCGGGCAACACCAAGTCCCCCTCGCTAGTCTATTATATAAAGGGCAAAATGGGCGTGAGCATTTATGTATGTCCACGAAAGCTTTTTGCATAAATCTTCTCGCGTCGGTTAGATTCTGCAAGAAGTTTTCACATACTTCCCAGATCGTAATATCTCGCATTCGTGAATGGACATCATCTCTATCTTGCCGTTGTCTTCAGTGTTTGTCTTTTTTGTATAAATAAAGCAAAACTTATTGGAATGCAACCGCCTGGCCTCCAGGGTGGGTAATATCTGTTCTGTTTTTGGTCCTTGGTCAATGTAGAGGAAATTCTTCATGCTAAGACAATTACTATTATTTGGATACTGTCAGAGTGCCCCCTTTCGAGGGAGCTGGTTTTTCCCCCCACATTAAAAACTACCTTGTGTCTAATTTGCTTTCATGGGTGGTTTAAAAGCAATGCCATTTCTGCAAGTCATCTTGACTACGTTAAATTTGAAGGCTTTAAACTTCTGGTCGCGTCATGGAGTAGCGGTAAGACATCAGATTTCCTTTCACTTTATTTTCCGCCTTCACATCACAGGTTGGAGCCTGCCTGCCTACGACACTTCTTTTTTTTTTTTTTTTTTTGCTCTACACGCACCTCCACACACCCACGCAATGTCAAGCACCCAGGCTAGTTTAAATATAAAAGTAACGTTAAAGTAAAGGGCTAAGATACTCAAAAAAAAAATTACTGTCAGGATAACTAGCAAAGCCAGTAAAATTGTATTGAAAGAAAAAGGACGAGTTAAGTGAATTAAGCATCTGAGAAAATGAGAAAGCTTATTTAGACATTTATAAATACTGATAACAATAACAGAAAAACCGGAAATGGTGAAAGAAAGTATAAACATAAACAATCAAAGACAGTATTTGGGTTACGAATCTCCACAACATGTATTTATTTTTCAAAAGATCTTTCACATATCAAATCAGTAAATATGAGAATTACTACTAAATAATTATTAAAAAAAAACAAAAAAACTAGCAGAAGGTTATGAAAATGGGGTGCGAGTGTAAAGGGATAGCTTTAAACTTTTGGGGTATCAAAGCTAAAAAAAACCTCCTCAAATGAATATGAGGGGGCCTTAGTGGGAATCTTTATTCAAACAAAACGTATGAACACTAATTAGGGTTCTCCATTATAAATGACCCCCATGGGGCTTCACCTTTATTGGTATGAATGAGAGATATAACCCATAAAAACTTCCTTCTCCCCATGGTGGAGTTATCATGGCAAGTTCGGTAGCTCTACAACAAACGGTGTGAGTGTGCATATAAATAAGTGACATTCCTGGAGCCCCCACCTGTTGGAGTGGTGTAACTCATCCAAACCTCTCCTCACCCCGTGGTGGGTTATCATGCCATATTTGGTAACTTTATGAGTGTAAATCAAACGGTGTGAGCATGCACAATGTTTCCAGTTATAAGTGATCTTCCTCTGGGGTCCCACCCCATTGATGGGGGTGAGCAGTATAACCTATCAAAACCTTCTCCTCATGGTGGGTTATCTTGCCAAATTTGGTAGCTCTATGTGAAATGATGTGAGCGTGCACAGGGTTTCCCCCCTGGGCTCCCCCCCCCCCCCGTTAATGGGGGTGACTTTATTATACCTGTTTTTGCTCCTTGATACCTCTTCTATCATTGTATGTGATCAGTTTAGTATAATAGTAAACCATATAGAAACCTATTCTGTTTACACACAGACACACATACAACTTTATTATATCCGGGGATGGTGTAACACCTTTTATAATCTCGGGAGGAAATTGTCTCCCTTCTCAAAAACAATACAAAAATGGAGTCATCAAGTGGAGCAAAAAATTTAGAATGGCTACTCTTTTGAAAATATAAGGCTTGCAGACAGACAAATAGCAGGAATACAGCAAATGGAGGAAATGAAATGCTAAGTATATATGATCTTATATATATTTATGTTGATTAAATTATTTAATTTTTAAATATTTTTTTTAGAATTTATTTATAAGAGAAAGCTTATGTGGAAGAAAAGAGAATTGAAAGAAAAATAAAAAAAAAATAAAAAGAAGTGAGGGGATAAAAGAAATATATTCTATCTTAGTCAACTACAATGTGGAGATAAGTATTCTTTAAATTGCATCCATTTGTTCTGTCATAAATGGGCGTAGGTAGTCTGTTTATTTGTTTCTATTTGTGTGACCTTTCTTGGGAGAAGGGGCTTTGTAAATAAGAAATATGATGGTAACACAAAACCAATACGATACTCCTGATAATTGGTTCACTTTATATTATTTGTGCAGCAATTCTTGTGTCACATCACAGATTACTTCCTTGATAATAAGGATGAAGTAAAAGATAAGCTCAAATGTATTGTTCAGGTTTTTATCATTTATTTCTGGAAAAATACAAAAATAAGCAATTAGTCACAAAGCCAATTCAAAGAATGGGGAGCAGAGGTCTGTAATTATCCTTGTCACTGTATCTTTTTACTTGTCTAAGGGGTATCCCTAGCTAAATTTCTCACTTGCAACAATTACTGCTCCCAAATCAAATCGATTTTTTTATATAAATATATTTATAACAAAAAAACTTAATAGTTTTTATTTACATCTACATATATAAAAGCGAAAATGTGTGTATGTTTGTTTGTGTGTATGTATGCTTGTGTGTCTGCTAAAAACTTTTGACAGACACAACAAAAATTCACAAACTTGATCTCATATGAAAGCCCCACCTTCCGGACAACAAATATCGAAAAATTGGCCCAAAGTGACCATCAGAAGTACGTCAACTGATCGATTTTCTGCAGGGGGGGGCCCAAAAAGTGACATTTTAATGTTAAACATTACATATTTTTAAATCGATTTATAACTGCCCCCAAAAATATGGCCGCCAACTCTTCTACATAAAGTATACACGCGGCCGTTTATTTTGGGTCAACTTGTATTTAAAACCCGCTGAGTCATGTCACGTGATCTTGACGTCAGCAACCTCTAATGGCGGTCTTAATTTACAGTTTAAAAATGTTATCGGTAAAAAAAAATTAATTAAAGCTAAACTATGAACTTCTACGCTATGGCAACGTTACCAAAGTTATTACCACATTAAAAATAGTTAGACTCGATAGTTAAACGAAAAATAAGCCAAACATGTGAAGGAAAAAAAAAAAATACGCTTACAAAAAATATTAACGAACAAAGTTTTTAAAAATAAAAACAGCCAGACGCCATTTTCCAGTCTTTAGAGTAAGGCAGACGGAGAGAGAGAGAGATTCGACAGGGGGAGGGTCAACAATGCATGCGTCAGATGACGTCATGACGTCGTGACCTGATTTACTTTAAATAATTGATAAACCGAATAAACTTTATATACGCCACTTTAGCGTAGGTAGTTAAGGGTTGGTTCATTATCTAAACGTTTTGGGTTCGAATCGTGGTGTGAGATGTCTTTTTTTTTTTTCGATTTTTTACATTTAAATATTGAACCCTGTATTATTTAAGCCATTTTTCACGTAACGTTCGTTCGTTTTTCTGTTTTAATTTGTGTTTTACCCCCCTCCCCCGCTTAATTAAAACATTTTCTTTTCTTACTTCGCTTATAACAATGCTTACATCGTCATCGTCGTAACGCTCGACGATTTTCAAACATCTTTCACTTCTGGCTGGCCGATTTTATTTTCAAACTTCGCCTCAGGGGTTCGGCTTCGATCCTACCCCCCCCCCCCGGCTTCTTTTTTATTTAACACCACACACCCCTACAAACACCCGGGCAACGCCGGGTACCCCTCGCTAGTCTATATATATAAAAGCGAAAATGTATGTATGTATGTATGTACGCTTTTCCTCGATGTCCACAAAAGGCTTCTTTCAGAGAAACGCTTGCTCGCTTCACAACTTCTTAAAACTTTTTATATCATCTATAAATTGTAATATCTCAGAGTTACCCACGGAGCTCGCCTGTCTATTTAATTTTATTGACTTTCAAACGTTAATTATTCCACATTTCCCGCATCGGCACGCGTTACATTAGGTTTTCGGTATAAAAAAAAAGCGAAACTCGACTCTAATCACAGGCCGAAAGCCAGCTGTCTCAAGAGAGCTAAGTAACGTTTGTTCAATGTTGACTTCGTCATATCAGACTGTAGCTTTCATTTTGCTCCTCCTAATAAACAGGGAGCGGATTTTTAAAAACAAACAAACCGATTTATTCACCTCATTCAAAACTGTCCCACACAAAATGCTAACTGCTAAATACCTATCGCCGTCACGTCAATCAAAAACGCGCACCTGTTTTTTTTAAACACTTTACTATTTTCCAACTGCGCGTCTTGAAGGTTTCTTTTTTTTTTTCACGGGCACCTGTTTGTTTTTTTTTTCACATTTTCGGGGTTTTTTCACCTCGCTAGTATAATTAATAAAAAGAAAAAGATGATATCACTGGGGGGGGGCAATCAAAAAAGAAAGAAGTTGTTAGAAGGCCCTCCCAACCCTTGCTAGATGGCAGACCGCTCACTATTTTCTAGCTTGATGAAAGACCGAAAACAAGCAGGTCGATCCCTAAGGGATTTGACGAACTAAGTTTGGGACAAAATAAAAGATGGGGAAGTTGTGGGGAGGGACACACCAAGTTTGGGGAAAGAGCCGGGGGGGGGGGGCAGGCAACTTGGAACATTCAACAGCAGACAGCAAGCTTAAGAAATAGAAAGTTTTTGAATAGAGATGGAAGAGTAAAAGGAGTACCTTGGGTTTAATTTCAAAAGCCTTGTTGCTTTCACTTCCCTTGATTTTGTCTTTTAGTCCTCACATTCCCTGAGCGATGTTTCTCACAAAGAGGAAAAAATTGCTGATTTCTGGTTTGGTTGTTGTTTTCAGTAAGTGGTATGTGGAGATTTTTTAACCTTTCATAGTAAACAGCATCATTCAGCAGTCAATTTATTTATCTCATTAACCTTTATCCTCAGGTGGTTTTTGGCCTTGATAAGTAACGATTCATTAGTTAAAAGGCTCATATGCATATTCATCACATGTTTGAGATTAAATGTCGATTGTTTTGTTATGTTATCATATATGGTCATAAAATATGCAAAAATATATTTTAATTCATACAGAAACTGAGACACGATATGCTTCTTGTGAAACTGTACACATAACTATACATTCTGTTGAGTATTCATGCAAGTATTGTTTTTTTGTAAACAGTTCACTTCTTATAAGTAAACAAAAAGAAAGAAAAATACTCGAGCTGATAACAAAACCAAAACCTAAAGGTCAAGTACGATAACCATGAGGCCAACTTTACACAATCTTTAAAGTGTTTTCAAACCTACTTATTCTTAACGTTAGGAACTGTCATGTGAACGATTCACATATGCGCATTTGTGAAACAGTTGACAAACAGATAAAAATCTGATGACCCCCACGTGCCAATTTTTCAATTTTGATCCCTTAGCATTCCTTTTCTTCTAGATAAAAACCAATTAAAGTTTTCCACATGTCTGAATACCCTTTATACCAAATTTCAAGTCTGTAGATAAAAAATTCGTTGAGTATATAGGTGAGAATTGTCCTCACACACATTCTCACTTTTATATATATATATATATATATATATAGATAGATAGATAGATAACGTATGTAGGTAACAATGTACGAGTGTCTGATAGAGAAGGAAAAAGTGAATAAAAAAGACAAAAATACAAAGTTTATTGGTGAAAGCATTTCCGTTAACTCTGTGTAGCTTTTAATTAAGCTTTGAATTTCTCTTTTTCAAAACCCACCTACAAGATCAGACACAATCAGGACAAAAATATGGTCATTGCAAACAGGTTTTCCTTTGTACTATTGTCCTTTATTGTGAGTATGCAACATATTGCAGCGATTAAGTTTGCCTTGCTCATAGTGAATGATTGCCTATGCGTGATGAAGAACTGTACACTCTACAAAGTTATTAATATGCATCAGCATATTAATAACTTTGAACACACACACACACACACACACACACACACACACACAAAGTGCCTTTTATATACAAGTAGAGATAGAGATTCCATAAGTGGTTTAAGGATGAGGGGAGGGGTGATCACTCTGTATTGCAAAGTAAATCAACTACTAAAGAAGCACCATTTCAACTATTGTAAGTTATTTCCTTCAGTTCAACTTGACTTATCATTTAATTGCGACTTTAAAAGACGAAGAAATAGGTTATGTTGTTGCTTGTTTTTGATTTCTTAATATATGAAATATAACTGAATTTAGAAAAATTACTAGGTTTACATATTCAGTTGAATCTGTCATTATGTTTGTATATAATCTAATATCCATGTCGCTTGACAAATCGTCACCAAACTTGGTGAAAATATTGATCATGGTTGGACTTAGAACTGATTTAATTTTGCAATATCTTATCTTGGCTATAACTTTGGTTCTGATCATCGTATAGCCTCACTACTTGATTCATATTGTAGCCAATGAAATCCTACATTTCATATGACCTTTGACAGTGATTTCCAAGAGTTTGGTAAAGTTTGACATTTTGTTAGAATTTCAATGTACGTTGTCAGGCAGAGGTATACAATTTCACAACTGACTTCAAACTAAATAGCAAAGAAATCATAATTATGTCATCACAAAAATCCACCAAATCATACCAGCAATCATTGGCATGTAGCAGTGCATTATGGATAACCAAAACTAAGAAGCATAAAAACAAAAAAAATTGCTTAAATTTTGTGCCCATCATTGGATGTCAATATTTTAATGATTTAACTTCATCTTGCATAGCTTGAATAAAGCAACTCAGCTTGTTTTATATTTTTTTTAGATGTGTCCAAAAATATTTATAAAATGTTTGGTACATCTGTCAGTCATGCTTAACTTTAAAATAGATTTTTCTGTGGCAGATTTTTCTTCTGGACCCCCCCCCCTCCAACTTTTATATTCATTTGGTGACATTTTTTCTTAGTTTTGTTGGTATATGTGGCAACACCAGACCCAGGTATATTTTACCTGTGATCCTGCCACAGAGATAGTATCCATCTATCTCATTTGTAGAAATAACAATGCACAGTTGCACACATTGTATGTGCTAAATGTTTTCAATAAAAAAAGTTAATCAGTATTTGTTTCAATGGCCTATAACTTTCTTTTTGGCCTATAACTTTTTTTTTTTGGCCTATAACTTTTTTTTGGCCTATAACTTGGAAGCCACAAGCGAGTGGCACACTCGACGTGATTCCAACCACGACAATGTCAGACAGAAACTGGGCCATTTCAGTGGCTTTTGGCTATCAGACTGAGGCAAATGTTCTGGGTAGTCCTGGAAGGTTCACCCTCCCAGGCCTTGCCTTTTGGGGTAGCAAGTTTATGACTTGTTGTCTGAGGCGTTCTCACCGGGGAATGCTGATGGGACTACTCAGACTTATTTTTGCATGACTGGAGTGCTCCTCCTTTTGGGGTGTTGGCTCACTTATCCCACCGTCTGATTTTGTGTCATACTTTCATGGTGGAATAAAAGTAAACAGAGGAAATGAAGCATTTTGGAACAATGTTTATAGGAAATTTTGGTGCTTTTCCAGAATTACCATTATATAAAAATAACAAAAATTAAGATCTGAATAATGTACATAACCCATAAACAAATATTGCATTTCCAAAATCCCAAATTACATAAATTGTTCAAATAGTTTCATTTTTGTAAATAAGATAATATTTAAGCTGTTAATGGGAATTTGTAGGCATAACAACGAAAATCTTTCAAGTTTAAATTGTGTTAAGTTATCTTCCTTATTTCTTGAGACTATTTTCAAAATGGTGTTGCAAGATAGTAGCTCTTTGGTTAGCCATACAATTTGATTTATTTTATTTAAAAAATAAACTACTTGATCAATTTATATGATTTTTAGAATATGATATTTTCGTTCCTTCATGGATATGTACATCATACAGATTTTTCTTTATTTTCGTTTAATAACGAATTATTAGAAATAACAATGCACACTCGCACACATAATAAAAAGAGGAATTATGAATAGGCACTGAATTTTTTTTCATTATTTACACATATAGAACATAATCTCAAGGTTATTCCATCGATTTTTCAAACATCTTTTTAAAAACAAAAACTGATGATTACTATTGGACATTTTTTTTGTATTTTGCAAATTATTTTCATTTTCTTTTTTTACTCAAACTGATACTTTCTTAGATACAATTTGATATTAAAAAAATTTTTTAAAAATAAAACAAGAATCATAATTTGGTAAATTCCGAAAATCAATGACTAATTATTGATTTTTTATTTATCTTTTCAAGAACCTATATAGTTCCAGATAATCAGGCATTCAAATCTCATGTAAGTAATTTAATAGAAATGCAACCAATGTATTGTGGCCTTGTAGTAATTAAGACAAAGTGGTATAATTATCAAAAAGTGTATTAACAAGCAATAAGAAATAAACTCACTCCACCTGAAAGAAGGAATAAATGTCAAAGGCTTCCAAAATGACCCAGTTTCTAATATAATTGTCTAGATTAGAACCTTGACTGCACATGAATGGCATGAAGCGCTACCCACTAACATGTTAAATGCAAGTTTCTGGGTAAGTCCATTATTACTAAAATGGTTAAATCGGTTTACCTCTTAACAAAAACTTATTTGACCTTGAGGGAATTTTAAATGATAAATTGCTCTCACAGATCTGAGGCGTCACCTGAAAAATTGGAGTTAAATTCTGTGGATTCCTTAAAGAAACATTTTTCAGTAATAACCTATTTTTACTATTTACAGAATATTATAACTATCAAAATAAATGCGATATAATTAAACAAAAAAAAGTACTCTTATAGAGTTTCACCTGCAAAATTGGAATTGTTATTCTAGAGAAAGTGTTTAGATTCCTGCAAGATGACATTCATAATCTGAAGCAGTTTAGAAATAGTTTTTTTTTTTTTTTTTTTTTAATAAAAATATCTTGTGGTGTTTGTCTTCCCGCCTCCCTTTAGATTTGTTATTTCTCTTTTTGTTCGTTGTTGTTGATAAAATATGCAGACTTCTGTAGCTGTTCTTCATCTACAGACCTCTAGTGGATTCTATCCTAATACTTGCGAAAAAAAAGTCTCACTCATTGGCTTAATTTATTAAACAGATATCAACTGACTCAGATTCTCTCACACACACACACACACACACACACACACACACACATGATGAGGTATGTTAGACAAAATTCATAGTCGTTATAAAATGAAAAAAGATATAAGTAAAACAACAGGCTAATAAAACAAAAAGGAGATTTATCCATGGAAACATGTCATAACAAATGAAGGCATTGATTGGGCATCTAAGTTACAATCTTTCATAGGTTGTAAGTTCAATCCTTACTACAGGATAATTTTTTTATGAAAATCGCTCCAAATCAGGCATGAAACCATTTGATGTAAGGAGCTACAAAAATGAAAAACTACTACTCCATGGTCAAAAGTTAGTCAACAATAAGCGTGAGATAAGTAGATTCTGATCCAGAAAACAGCAATTCCTCCTCCTTTGTCAGAAACCTCGCTCACAGAACGTAAAGATTTAAAGAACCAAACAGAGGAAGAAAGACTTATGCGACTGTCGAAAGTAAACCTATGGTTCACTTTCTATTCTTCTAAATAATTTTATATTTAATTAACATTTTTACCTGATCATGGCTGACAGAACAAAAATAGTCTCATGGACTAAATAAAGAGTTCAGTTCAATATTCCATATAGGTTACCAATTTTGACATAAAATTCCCTAAGTTTGGAAAGATTTACCTGAAGAATATCAGAAGTTACATCGGCTAAAATGTTGTGAATATAACAATCAAGATAAAAATAGTTGGCTGAATAATCTAAATAATACAAGTTCTAGTTTCACTCAATTTAACGCATAGCAGTATCATGTTTTAAAACTGCATTGAAGTATTTTGGGGATATTCTGAATTTTTTTCACTTATTAAAGAGTCCAAGAGCGTTTCAATATTATGAAGCAATCCTGGAATTGTAAAAATCTCTAAATTTTGCACTAACTTTTTTTATATCTTTGTAGAGAATTTTGTGGAATTTATACATTGTGTAATTGCTATAATATAGAGGCCTGTATATGTTTTAGCAATCTTTGGGCATTCTTTACACCCAGACAACTTAATAACTACTTATCTACAATTTTTTTTTATTAACAATAACGCCTGTTTGTTGCTTGATTTTTTTTTTTAAGTTCCATATTAAGACAATATATACGAATCACCTAAAGCTCTCACTTCGCCATTCTTTTATTTGTTTGTGTGTCTTTCTTAAATGTTTTTAATTTTATGCTAATTTTAAATGTTTTATTTAAATCATTTCATTAAAAGAATTTGTTTCAAATTATCTATCAACATCACTGTTAATTACCTCTTAAAATTTTTCATGAAATAAAAAGTCAAATATACAGTAGCTTAATTAAAATGCTTAACCCTGACCTCACTTTACAATTATGATCTACAGTACCATACTAAAATTTGATTGGATATAATTTGCTGTTTGGGATTTTTCTTCTTTTTAATGCGTCCAAGTCAGGTCTGTCAGTTGTTCTACTTGAGTTTGAAATCGCATTTCAGGCAGATTAAAGAAACACATCTTGAAAATATCTGTTCTTGTTTATCACTTTCAGGGTTTTTTCTCAATCCTAGACATTGCCAGAAAATTTTGTCACTAAAAGAAATGCAACAATTAAATCATATATATATATATATATATATATATATATATGATTGTTGAGCTGGATTAAATCCGACGATATGAAATAAAATGGAGGTGGAAGGACCTGGATACTCAACGTTTCGCCCGATTTATGCGGGCTTCTTCAATGACCATCCCTCTTGAAGAAGCCCGCATAAATCGGGCGAAACGTTGAGTATCCAGGTCCTTCCACCTCCATTTTATTTCATATATATATATATATATATATATTAGTGATGGGATTTCAATATTTTTTGTACTGATTTCGCACTAAATTCCCGATTCCAATACAATTACTGATTCTGATTCTTTATAAATCTCTGAATATTTATTTTGTCCCAATTACCATAAAACTCATAAAATGTGCATATATTTTCTCAAATTTAAAAACACAATTGTGAGAGGGGAGAATCTTTAGATTTTAGTTAAACGAAGTTTAAAATCAATAAATATTTTTATTTTATTATTACCACCAGCAGTGAAAGATTTTTTCTTAAAGCAAAATCAAATAAAACAAAAAAATAATAATAATTAAAGGAATCGTCTTTGGCATCAGAAAATAGGCACCAACTTTTCCGATACCACAAAAAGTGCCAACTTTTCAGATTCCGATTAATCATCTCAACACTACTAAAAGATTACCAACCTGGGAAAGGATAATAAAATTAATTTCTCAAACAGAACAGTTTTACACCACTTTTATGTCTCTTTACAAAGATTAAAAGAAAGATATAATTATAATGTTACTTCACTTTACGTTTAGAATCCTTATTCCAATTTTGATCAAAATTCATTAATTCTGGTTCTAGGAAATGTCTGAAATTTAAAAAGAAATTGGAATTTAGGGAAACTTGCTTAATTTTTGTCTCATGACTATAAATAAAATAATTCAATACAAATCGGTTATATTTAAATTTTTGAAAAGCGATCATGGGACAAAATTTAATCTGAGAAAATTGAAATTTATCAACTGAGTAGAGCTATGTCAGAGAATGTATAGCCAATTTAGAAACTTGTCCATAATTTACTTCCAAAGAAAAATGTGGTAATGATCTTAAGAGCATGTTTAAAAGAAAAAAATCCAACAAAATGAAAGGAAAAAATATCAATACTTCTGAAAAAAAAAATATATATATATAAACTTTTAAAACATTTTTAACTCAAACCGTTAACTAAGATAAACTTTACACTTAATACCCAGATGGCTAATTATATAAAAATGCATGATACTAGATCTTTTATGAATTCCTTTTTTTTCAACATTAGTGTCACGCATATTTCTTTCTAAGCAAAATAAATTTATATTTTTCAGAGTAGTATATGCACAAAAAATGTCGATATTGACATAATAATAATTGATTGTTTCTGCATGGTAAAACAGGTCTGTAAAAAATGTGCCGAAATTGTGGCATGCCAAAAGAATTGTTTGGTAATAAAAATAAATATTTGGAACTTGGAATGTAGCTATACTGTTATTATTTTATATGTGCTCTGTTATATCTAACTATCATTGAGCTTCTAAACTAACAGGATTGGTATACACAAAGAGTGTGCAAGCACTTGTACCCCCCTCGACGTAAATACCCCTCGACAAACCCGAGAAGCAGCTAAATCCCACCCCTTCACAGTAGAGATCCCTAGATGTAAGAGAGCCTTCTACTCCAGTAGTTTCTTCCCTACAACCACTAGATTTTGGAATTCCCTTCGAGGTCCCTGCTTCCCCAACTGTACTTACATGCAGAGGTTCAAGTGTAACGTGAACCGACATCTTGCTGCCCAACTCCCTATATAGTACCCCTGTGGCTTATGTCCCTGATAGTAACCCCCTACAATGGCAATATGTCTTATTTGGGGTGAAAATGTAATTTAAAAAAAAAAAAAAAAAAAAAAAAAAAAAACGTGTGTGTGTGTGTGTGTGTGTGTGTGTGTGTGTGTGTGTGTGTATATATATATATATATATATATTTATATATATATATGTATTGATGATTCACCACTTTTCAAAACTAAAATCCACTCCTATATAAGGGTTAATAACTTATGAGGTTGATTTATAACAAATGTTTGACATTAGATTTATGGAAGACCATATTGTAGCACTTAAGGAAGTAATCTTGTGGCAACATGTTCCACAAATAGGAAGTTCTTGAAAAAAAAAAAAAAAAAAAAAAAAAAAAATTGTTGAAATTCAATTTTCATGTTAGGCACACTGATGAAGAGAGGAAAGTTCTTTACCATGATCGTGTCTCCAATAATCTACTAATTTTTGCTTTTGTGATATTTTTAGTAATAAATCTGATTAACCAAAACAACTTTTGTTTGATTAATGAAATTCTAGAAAATATTTTAATCTCAGTATAAACTTCCTTTGATATTTGTTTCAAACTGCCCATAAGAACTATTGCCTGCACTATTCAAATGTTTGTAAAGATTTTCTTGAATATAAATACTTACATTTTCTTCTTTTTTTATTTTAATTTTCAGACTTGCAGAAGATTATGAACTGCATAGTGCTCATGCTTTAGAAAACCCAGACTTTTATCTTGGTAATCCTGTAAATGCATTTTTACTAGTAAAAAGATTTACTTTAGACTGGGAGAAAACGCACCATTTACTGAAAGATAACATCACAAATGGTGAGTGCTTCCTTTTTGCTTTTTTCTTTATTTATTTAATTTCTATATTTAATTTCTTTATTTATTTAATTTCTATATTTAATTTCTTCATTTATTGCAAGCGAGGAAAGCAAAAGCATCCATCTTGTTCACTCATCAAAAGTTGTCATTTTTGTTTCTGAGGACGAGGATGTCTACTTTTTGATGAGTGAACACACATTTTAAATCTCTTATTTTGTTTAAGCTAGGGATGGGGCATCCTACCGGATGCAAGACATTCACCCATTATCCCATATATTTCAACTGGGAGATTTTTTTAATATTCTGACCGTTCCGTTATGTGCAATTGCTTGAATCTTTCTTGCACTTTGTCCATCGGGTATATTTGCCAGGTTGTGGGGGAAATTATGCCTTTCTGAATGATGTACATAAGAAAGTATGTTTAGAGGTCAAGTTATTAAGACTGTCAAGAAGTCTTACCTTAGCGATAGGGTGGAGCAGGTACTAGCATGATTGCAAGAATTAGGGGAGGATGGAGTAAGTTCAGGGAAGCTCTGCTATTACTAACCAGCAAAGTGTTACCACTGAATCTATTAGCCATGTGTACACAGTGTGATACTGTATGGAAGTGAAACCTGGCTAGTGAGAGTTGAGGACATGTGTTGCATGGAGAAACATGAGATGAGATTAATACAATGAGTGTGTAATGTGAATCTTAAAAGACATTGATGACATCACAGTAATATTAAATTTGGACAGTATTGAGAAATGTTTGTAGACAAGTACATTTTGATGGTATGGTATGTTGAAAAAATGGGTGAGTAGATGTAGAACTGTTGAGGTAGCAATTTCAGTTCACAGAGGAAGAGCAAGGGACACATGAGAGGAAGTGATAAAAATGTACCGGAGGGAAAGGAGGATAAATAAAGGCTGGACCAGAGATAAGTTACTTTGGAAGTCAATTTCTTAACTCTGTCCATACACATGCCAGTATGTAAAATGGATGTTAAACAGAATATGATAATGATGATACCTAATTCACAAATAGAATTACGTTTATTCAAATTAAAAAAACTTTTTTTTATAATTGATTAAATTAGAAATGAAACTTGATATTTTATGTATATTTTTTTATTTTGTATTAATGTTAAATATAAGTAGAGATATTTAATATTTTGAAACCCATTAATTATTTTGAAGGTCTGAATTAAGGGTTAATGAGATGTAGAGATTAACAGTTGAATGATGATGAATATTATGGAAAGATTGCAAATCTACACATATCACACACTGAAAACAACCACTGACCCAAAAAACAGCAATTCCCCCCCCCCTCCCTTTTTCAGAAGCAACACTATGGAATGTGAGAACTAATGGATTAAAATAGGGGAGGGAAGTCAAGAGTTACGAGGCCAAAAGTAAACTAAAAGACAACTTTATACTTTCATCAATATGGATGAATGTTAGATCCTACAGAGCTCATTCGCCCTTTGATAGTTCTTGTTTGATTTTCACATTATTGGTTATCTACACATTCACCTTGTCAAACAAGCTAAGACATCTATGATGGAAGTATAAGTTTAGTCCCTGATAACCCAACCATGAAACAGGTAGTATATGTTTATATGATACTAGAAGGTAAGAGAGCAGACCTGAGAAAAAGTAAAGTAGTCGAACATAAAGTTTCCAATTTAATTTTATAATTGAAAATCCTTCTTTTTTTAAATTTTTCATTTTAGTCACTTTTATGCTTAAATTCAATTTCAATTATTATGACTGATTACTTGTGTCCCATTTACGAGATTCTACAAAAGATTTTATTAAAGTCTTGCATATGTTTAAATACAACACCAGTTGCTTCCCTTGAAATAAAATTTCTAATCAACTAATCATGTAATGAAATAGACGAGATTATGAGATTAAAATTTCTTTATAATTCACTCAAATACTTATGAATCTCCTGCGTTAATTGGAAAGGCTCTAGGTTTTTGTCATTGTTCATTTATCTATTTCACAATCTTCTCAAAACGGGCTTGTTAGCTTTTCAAAGAATTTGCATAAAGTTCTATTGTAACAGTGCTAAACATTGCTATCCATTTCCTATTTTTATTTTTTTAATCATTATTTTACCCCAAACAAGGCATAAGGGATCAAATTTACAGGGATATTAGGTAGGGAGTTGAGCAGCGAGATGTCTGTTCACATTACACTTGAACTTCTGCAATCCAGTACAGTCAGGAAAGCAAGGACCTGGGAGGAAATTCCAAAGTCTAGCAATTCAGGGGAAGAAACTATTTGAGTAGAAGGTTCTTTGACATCTGGGGATCTCTACAGTGTAGAGGTGGGATTTTGCTGTTTATTGGGTTGATCAGGAGTATTTACATTAAGAAGGTACAAGTGCTTTCAGTTCATTGGAACACATTCCATCAAAATACTTGTAAAGCATGCACAGGGATGCAACATTTTGGCGATGGGACAGAGGTTGCAGTTTGGTTGATGGTGCAGGACCTATTAGGTTGGAGACTCTTTTTTAGACTGTCTAAGAGCAAGAGACTAGTGACAGATGCACCAGCCCAAATGTGGCAACAGTACTCCATGCATGAGCAAATATTGGCTTTGTAAAAGTACAAGATATTCTCAAATGTAAGTAATTTTTAGCATGGTAGAGAGAGCACATCTTATCATAGCAGCATTGGCACTGTTCTTAATGTATTTGTTCCAATTCATGTTGTCTTTGAATGTTAAGCCAAGGAGTTTGAACAAAGTACTTTTCATCATTAACCATGACAATCAGTGGTTGTTTCTTGTAACTATTAAAGGAAAGAAACTTAGCGTTGGCAGCATTGAATGTTAACATCCATTTTCGTCTTAATTTCACTACAGACTAGAGGTCTTCCTCTAAGGTTTTACCCCTTTTCTCAGATATGTGTTCATTTGTTTACAACTCAAGTCTGTTATAGAGTGTCATCAGCAAATATAACCATCTTGAAGACGATTTTCTTAGGGAGGTCATTTCTAAATATCAGGAATGATAAAGGTCCAAGGATTAATCCCTGTGATACACTCACATTTATGTCATGTTTTAACGTACAACCATAGAGGACAACATGGATTTTTCTATTATATAAGAAGGATTCTTTTTTTTATTTACATAGTCATCACCATTTACCAAGGCCAAGAGACCACTCGAGGATAAGGGTTAAGAGTGTACAGTAGTCAATTGGACAATATAGTAATTGTTGATAATGGAAATTTGGTAAATTTGTTAACTTAAGTGGAACAGCCATCAAGAACTTGTTTACATTGGACTTGAAGACAACCATATTGTAGTCAGCTGGAAAGCAGGAAAACGGAAGACAGTTCCACAGGCGTGCACTTCTAAGAAAGAAGCTTTGTTCATGGAATCTACATTTAGGTTTAGGCACAGATAAAGAGTGGGAGGAATTATTGATAGTGTTTTCAGCTAGAAGAGTGTTTCTTGTGAAAGTTTGGCGAGGTGGGACCATAAATTGAAGCTCAGTCGAGCACTTGCCATGAAAATAACGATAAAGCAGAGACAAACTCGCAACATCTCTTCTGTGAGATAGAGGTTACAGGGAAGAGAAAAGGACATCTCCTAAGAGACTACAAAGTCTATTTTGAACTCTATCAAGGCAGGACAAATCCTTTCTAGCAGCTCCTGCCCAGATGTGGCAACAGTACTCCATCCTTGGACATACCTGGCTCTGATAATATAGATAGAGAATTGCATCAGCAGGGAGATATCTACTGGATCGATAGAAAGATCCCACCATTTTTCCAGTAATCTTGCAAGTATTCATCCAGTAATACCATATGATTTAATTTTCATAAGACCATTGTATAAAACCCTGTCAAAGGCCTTATATATATTTAGGTCTATTTACCTAGCCTCCCTTGCCTTATCCAGTGCGTGGTATACACATTCAGAGACTAGAGTTAGGATATCGGCAGTAGAACAGGCTTGCTTAAATCCATACTGTCGATCAGAAAGTGTATTTTCTATGAGGTTGTGGAATAGTGCTTGATTGATTAAGGGCTCAAAGATTTGGGTGAAGTGAGGGAGGAGGCTAATGGGGTGATCATTAAGTGGATCAATTCCTTTGCAAGAATTCTTGAAAGCTAGTACAACAGAAGCAATTTTCCAGCAGTCGGGAAAGCAAGATTCGTTAAGGCATTTGTTGAAGAGAACCAGGGCAGTCTCAGTGGAGCATTTTCTTAATAGTATAACAGATATGAGATCAGGCTCACACACCTTTTTTATGATATCAGAACATGGGAAGGGGTGGTTTTCAGATCACTGAGTGTGGGTTCTGTCAGCAAAGGGAAATTTAGGAGAGGGAGGTTGGGGTTGTTGAGTCTAAAGTAGAGTTGGAGGCAAACCGTCAGATTTGCCTTCTCTGTTGCAAACAACTTCAAGGTTGTTGGATAGAGAGAGAACTGTTAACTGATGGAGAATAAGCATAATATGGTTGTTTTGTTGGTCACATGATGCCTAACCAGTCTATTTGGTGTAGCAATTTCTACCAGACTTTTATATAACACAATCTTGAGACTTTAGGGTTTGCATGAAAGAGTTTCCAGATAGCCATAAAATGCTCACCCTTTTTCTTGTCAACTGTTGACTAGATACACTAAATATAACTATCATCACTTGATGATATACAGGTCCCCAAAGAAAATCAATGTATTTACATGTATTGTTTTTATTTTTATTGAAAAACGTGGCTTTTCTTTTTTTTTCTTAAACAAAATATGAGGGTTATTCCAAAAGTAAGACTTCCTATTAACAATTTGTTTTACAAAAGTAAAGCCTCCTATTTTTTTTTTTACTCAAAAAATTACGAAGATGGGAGTGATTCCATTAAAATTACCAAACTTTTGTGCTCCAGAATTTATTTTTCTACATAGTCACCACCATTCTTAATGCACATTTGTCAGCAATGAATGACGACAGTGCTTGTCATACAAGAATCGTTCAAAAAATAAAGCCTCCTATTTATTCTCAATGGACTTTTGCCAAAAATTCAATGGCACATTTCTGCTTTTGATGCACATTCATGACAGGGGTTGCTTTTTTGGAGTCTCATATTGTCAATATCTGCAACAGAGATGAAACTTTCAAGTTATAAATGTATAAGTACAGTTATCATAATACAATCCTTTATGATCCATTTAGATGGAATAAAAAATGGTAGGCATTACTTTTGCAATGCCTTTTGTATGATGGGAGAGAGTCTTAAAATTTAGATAATAGATTTAACCCGATAAAATGGTGAACCCCAACATGACAATGACTACTTTTTCTTTTTCCGAGTATAATATACAGATTCAAATCATTATAATAATAATTATTTATGACTTGTGCATTGATTTAAGATTTTTCAATTTTTTGAATGGTTACCATTTTATAATATGCAACTCCCCAAAGAAAAAAGAATTATCAGCAGTCAACGCATACTACTTAATTCCTTTTAACAAAAAGCTCAATTCATAGTCCTTAATTTTGATCACATATGCTCAACTGTGTCTGCAATATATATTTATATATATATTTCATAGAAAAACTTTGTCCTGTCTTCTTTAACAATTCTTTCCTTATAAATTATTATTGGAGTCTTGTTATTCCCATAAAGATTTGTCCCTATAAAATGACCATGAATATTCCCTATATGATGGAGTGTAAAAGATCCAACTTACATATTTGAAGAACTTTAGTAAACACTCGACTCCATTAAAACATCTCAGAAAATTTTAAGAAATTCAATTCCCCCGCCCCCCAATTTTATGAAATTCCAATTGTTATTTATTTATTTTTTTTATAAAATCAAAAGTTGATTGAGTGTGGTTTATCAATCTTGATGACCAGTGAGAAACTTTGGTTTTGTCAGTTTTAAACAAACCAAAATAAAACTTAAGGCTTACACTTAAGTGATTTGTTTATGTGTTTAAAAATAAATCTATAAAATTAGTAAATGTTTTCAAACCTATTTTTGAAAAGGATCGCTTTTAGGAATCAAAACTCCTAATTATTTCCTAAGTTTCAATATAGATAAAAATTCTCTCTCTCACTCTCTCCAGAGGTTTGACATATTTTGAAAGTTTACTCTCGTCCTTATTGGTCAGCAGGTCAACTGTCTCCAAATTACACTCTATACGGTTTTGTCATCACTTCTAAGTTTTCCTTGGCTGACCAATCTTCTTACAATTCAAGACATCTATGCTTCTAGAACGGTTTATCGAGAAGGATGAACACCTCACATGATCGTACCAGTGTAACAGAGTTGTTCTTGCGATAAATTTTGTTAAATGTCATATTTTCAGCTATTTCTCTGGCATAACATGTTGGGTTTGATCAGATTTTACATTACAGATCTATCTAATCATGGATCTTTCATTGTGCAATAGTTGGGTGAGAAAGGACTGTGCGAAGGCCCAACATTCGTTGCCATCTAACATGAGGATCCTGGCATAACTGTGATACAATTTGCTTGAATGTAGAGAGGGACAATTCTCAATATCATCAGAGGCAACAGTCCACAAAATTTTACTCTTTATAGAACTTATTAAAAAATATTCAATTCTCGATTCCAATTATTTATGGCTTTTCTGAAAGACAGAGAAATCTTTCTTGTAGGAATGCTGGTCACAAACAAAATGGTGAACTAATGTTGTGAGTTTAATCTTTACAAACTAATGTCATTACTTAGACTATGACTTGTTCATATTTATGATTAGATCAAACATTTTAAGAATTTGATTTTCAAATATATTAAAATAATTCTTTGTTTAATTTGCTCAAACCACATTAATGTCAAGGTTGTGGAACCTTGTACCAGCAGCAGAGAAACAATCTTTGTAAAATATTTGATTATTAGTTCAAATACTTAATACTAGTTGGACAATTCTATCAAAATACTTAACCACAATTGGTTGTTACTACTGTACTTCAAACAATAAGACTTGTTGAGTACTGAGCATCTGTTAGTATTTTCTATTTAAGCGACAACCCAAGCGCAGTCAGCCATTAGAGACCCTTGTCAGTCACAACTACACAGATTCCTTGTGGGAAAATTAAATATTGTCTTTGTTGCTAAACTATAGGTTCTTGACAAAAAAAACGAAACAAAATCATGAACTACTAAACATAGCGACAGCATATACACACGGTTTTACAAACTCATTCACGCACATACAAAACACATTTTTGAACTCTTATTAACTTTTTACTTTTGTTTTTTTCTAACAAGTTGTGAATAAAATCAATCTATGCAAATAAACTTTATTAACTGATAATCCCTTTTCCACTACAAATTAATTTTCTACTTAAAATAATTTAAGTTGGTTATTTCATATCAGTTTTATTTCCAGCATGAAAACATGATTTATGGTTGGTTGGTTGTTTTTGTTTTACGGCATATCAACCCTTTTGGGTGATTTAATGCCAATTCCAGTGATTTTGAAGAACAATTTTTTAATGGAGTATATTTGTTTTATAAGTCGGTTTCTATTTAACCCATAGTTGGGACCCTAACAGGTACTGCCACTCCGGATCAGAGTGGACCTGGGAGCAATGGCAATTAAAGGGTGGCTCCACACTCCCCAAAGCCCACAAGCTGGGGCCTCACCATCGGATATAGTTTAAGGTCATATGATTTATGGAGAAGGAGACATGTTTTTTTTTTATTTATATAGTTATCTTTTGTTTACTGTGTTATAAGAAATGTATGATTCAGATGAAACTTTATTTTGCCTTCATTCCTTACATTGTATTTTGTAACTTTCAGAGGTTGCAGCCACTATAGATGTTAAAAGACAACAGTTACCAGACTATGAAGATCTCAATGGAGCTGCTGCCGCTTTACTCCGTTTACAAGACACGTATCAGTTGGATGCTTCTGAAATTGCCAAAGGAGAATTGGGTGGTGTAAAATCAACACAACTCACAGGTAACAACGTTGCTTTCAGATTTTCTGATAGCTAAAATCAAACATGGTGGCATAGTAATTGTCAGCCTTTTACCTTCCAGTGTCATCTGCCTTGTATGATTTATCTGGGATATTTTCTAAATACCAGTTATCATTTGGAAGCCGTTGTATGTTGGTAATCTTCTCCATAATGACATTACTAATGATTTCAATGGAATCATTTTTTTTTAAATTGTATATACGAATATTTGGCTAAGTCATAAACTTTTCTTTGGAATTTTATGAGCCAACTATCTACCTAATCACCTACCATAATTCATTTTTTTATTTAAGAGAAAAAATCTACTTGGTGATGGCTTCTCGTTTTGAAATTGGAAATTTTTTTAAACCAGTTTGATTTTCTTATGCATTAATTATTGAAAAAAAAAAATGGTGGAGAAAAAGTAATCGCCCCTCCCCTCCACTCCTTAAAAAAATCATTCAACCTAATGAACAACTGTTTTTTGATAAACTTTGTTTATCAATTTCAGATATTTTAAGCCAGAAGTTATCACGAGAAGATTTTTTCTCTTTAACCAATCTTTCTAATAAAATAATTACATTTTCTGTCTACTAATATAAATTAGATTAATCAATGTTAATATTTGTAAACTGATTTACACCTGCTTTTTAAATTCCTTGATTAGAAATTCAGGTTTAAAATCAGAACAATTTAATTTTTCTAATACAGCTCCGATGTATTTAAATAATGTAACCATTACGTTGATTTACCATTTCACTGATTTTTTTTTTTTTTTTAATTACAAAAAGAAAAATGGAACATCAAAACATAATTTCTTGAATTCTTTTTACTAATGAAGAACAAAGTCTTGCCAAATTGTAAATGTATTTATAAATAGTTTCCTTTGAAACCTTAAAATCTAACTGGATCTTTTTTTAACTTCATGCAAATTGTTATTTTAAATTGTATGAGAATTAGTTTTGTAGAAAATAAATATTTCACTGTATATCATTTTTGTATTAATACACCATTTGTGATCAAGCAATATTTATTTTTTAAAAACTGAAAGTGGAATTTTTTTTACTTTGTCAGAGTTTAGTTATAATGGAAATAAAATAAAAATTGAAACAAATATGATTAAAACTTTTTTTTAAATAAAAAATACAGTATAGTAAGAAATCTTGTGAATACAAATTGAATAAAACTTTTGGACTATTGATAATGTCTACACTTTCTCACCATTTTATTTTCATGCTTTTCTTTTTAATAATTATAGGCAAGAATTGATTTGTTTTTAATCATTTGTAATATTAAGCTATTTTTCTTTTCTTATAAAAATTGTGGCCAGCATGATAAAATTTTTCCATAATTGTATGTTCACTTTTTGCATTGTTAACTTTTTATTTGTGGTAGAAATGTTGTTCAACCCTTTTCTAAAATTCATATCAAATTTAATCATTTTGCACAATGCCTGTTTCAAATATTGAAACCATACTATTAATGTAATTCCTACTTATTTAAGTCAAAAAATAAAATTAAAAAAAAAAAAGATTTTTTAAAAAAGAAACAAAATGGGAATTGTTTGAAAAGTACGACAAAATACACAAATATTAAATGCATTTGAATTTTCAGATTAGAAAACTTTGAACTAAAAGAGTATTTCAATATGTCTTCATTTATTCGCCTCCACACAAGGACAAATGCTTTTAGTTTTCTTCCTCAAAACTTAGACGTTTGCATTAATAATGTATAATATTTATTTTTGATGCTTGCTATATTTTTTTTCTTTTTTAAACAATGCATGTGATTACTAACCATATTGACTCTTGTTGAATCTTTCAAACCGGAAAGAGCCTGACTATTAACAAAAAGTATTTTATTGTCAGCTCATAATATATTGGAGGGAGGGGGGTAAGATTAATACATGCATTTCCCCTCTCCTGTTTCCATTTAAACGCTACTATCCAAAAAGCCATCAAGCAGCAATTTTTGCTTAGCTCTAGAAGCTTTAAAAATTAATTTAAATAATTAGTACTCTTAACTTTATTACATTGGGCTTACCAATGGCTCTTTACGCCAAATTTAATGTGATTCTATCCTATAGTTTTTGAGCCTATAAGTGTTTATAATTATTATTTGTATTAAATGTTAATTTTGATTACCTCATGACACCCCGAGTATTAAAAGATTTTTTTCAGTGCAATTTTACCAAATATTTTTGGAGGTTTTAAGTATATTTTTGTAATAATAATATTATTTGCATATTCTATATGGCACTTAGCATCCCAAGAGTTCTTTGTATCAAATTTAGTGTAACTCTAACAGATAATTTTGCAGTCTATAAGTGACTCACTAGCAGAGAAAAAAAAAAAATTATATGAACTGAAAAAAAAAAATGTCAAGTGATACAGTGTAACTGTACACAGTTTGAATGTCTAAAAACTAAAATTAATCTTTTTTTTTTAGCAGAAAAAAAAGTTTTATTTTAAGTTTGATAAAAAATAATATCAGAAACGATAAGAACTCCTTTTTGTTTTCACATACACATTTTAACTAATAACTTTGAATTTAAAATGTCTATTAATATGATGTGTTATGAATGACCAAATTTTGCTGGGCATTGTCAGAGTATTCTGTAAAGGGAGATAACTACTGCTATTTCTTCTTTAATCAAGGGAAGCAACTTCTGCTGAAACCATGATCGATTTTTTTTTTTTTTTAAATCATCAATTAAAAATGCTTGATAACAAAAAAATAAAATGGCGAAGAGGTGAATACAATCGAGGAAGAAAAAAAGTTTGGCGAAAGGTAAATCTGGATAAAAAAATCAAACATTTTCTGATTGATAAAATAGTAACTTCCATGGCAGTAAAATAAACTTGACGGTAAAAACGAATAAAACAAACTAAATATCTTGCTTTTATTTTATTTTAAATTTTGGCCAGTCTCTTAATTTCTTATAGATCAATTGTGGGCAGATGTGTGTTGAAGGGGATCCTTTCTGATGCTGAAAATATACATTATAATATGTTATAAATAAAATTGACTAAGTTTCTAACCTCTCCTCCACACACACAGACCCACAGAAACCTGCTCACCAAAATAACTGCGCATCTAGCCAAATATCGTAAGTGTTGATCCCTTTATTCTATAGTGGAACGGACTCCCACTTCACCCCATCCCACTTCTCTATACAAACATACACTTTTCTGTTCTCATTTTTATGAGCCATGTCCTATTTTTTTTTTTTTTTTTTCAGAAGTTCATTCCTAGATAATTAATGAGTAACCATATACCTAAAGTAAAAAAACAAAAACAGCCCAGATCTGCATATCCTTATACAATAAATAGACAACATTATTAGAGATTTTCCTAGTTTCTTTTTTGGAGAATAATCTTTTATTAATGAAGTCGTCATTACCACCTAGTAGCCCAGAAGTGGGTTATGTTGAATTTATGTGCCAGACTTATCCTCCACTTTAAATACTAAAATAATTCATATTTTATTATTGCCAATATTTTTTATGTAATCGCCTAACAAAAAGTAGAATTTCGGGGTAGAGGTAGTAGTATAGTGTGTAGATCAACAATTTTACTGAAAGAAAACGAGCAGAAGCTTTATATTAAGCCCCCCCCCCCCAATAGTTTTCCTCTCCAAGAATAAACTGAAAATATTTTACGTTTGACTGAATTATACTCGATACTAATTATTTTTATTCTAAAATGTAAAGATAATAATAATTAAATAATTAAAATGTTTTGTCTTACATTAATCAATAAATTTCCAATGCTTATTTTTATTCAAACTGTATGCAACATGTTTATTTCAGCAGCATTTCAGGATTATCTCCCCTTAATTTTTTTTTTTTTTTTTTTTTTTTCAAAACCTTTATTTTTTTTTTCCTCCTCTAACCTTCTCCCTTTTTCTTCACTAACCGCATGACACTGATTGCTTTTTCCAGCTGCGGACTGCTATGAGCTGGGTAGAATAGCATACAATTCTGACGACTATTATCACACCATTCTGTGGATGGAAGAAGCTATGATACGTTATGATAAAGAGAAAGATAAAACTATCACTAAAGATACTTTATTGGATTACTTGTCATTTGCTACTTATAAGGTACGTACAAAAGAACAACATGCTCACAAATTGGCTGAAATGTTTTTCAGCAGTTTGGGGGAGTTTCTTTTGGTCTATATTGATAATAGAATAGTATAGTACAGAAACAGACTTAAGTTTGGTATTAGAAAATAATTTTCTTTGCTATGTGTAATATGAATATTGTACATGTTTTCTTTTTCTAAGATTAGTCGTATGTGAGCTACAAAAAACTATTTATTGTCAAATAAACAATTTTCTTCTAACATGAGTGAACTGATGATACCATTGTCAATTTATTACTATTTCATAACTTATTGCTTCATGAAACAAATGAATTATATATATGCAACATATTTGGATGCAAGTTCAACCTAATTAAAAAAAAAAGAAAATACAGAAAAATCTCTGATATACGTACTGTTTTGGAACAAAATGTCATAATCCATATACTGATTTGCTATATTCCAAAAATCACGTAAAAATCATCAAGTAGTTTTTTTTTAACTAGGAAAAAAAAATGTTTTGAGGAAGCAAGAACAGTGTGGCGTGACATCCCATACTTAAATTACTTAGATTTTTAAATCAAACTTGTAATGGCTACAATATACTATTAATCATTAAAAATCATAAAAACCAAAACTAACATTTATTTATGTTATTTTCATTTTGTCACAGATACATATCATACAGTTTTTATTTACATATTTATTTTTTTTATATATAAGGGTAATTCTGGATAAAAACTAAAAATGTCTACATTTGAATCAAGAAAGAAAAAGAAAGCAAAAAACATAATTGAATTATAGTCTGTAATTTAAAGTTTTTAAATTTTATTTATTTTTTTTTTTTTTTGTTATTCTTTTGATAAAAAGATAAAATTGTTTTTTCTTAAAACTATTTGTTTTATGAAATATTTTTGATATTTTCCTATTAAGCATTTCTTCGGTTAAAAGGGATTTTTTTCTTAAACATCTTATACCAATTGCTTGCTTTTGTCTTGAATTTCAACAGCAGCCACCTAGCTCTTGGCTAGTCTTTTTGGTAACTAACATGATTGTACTTGTTTTTGAATTTTGTATGCATTATTTAAAACTTTTTCTAGGAAGCATATTACTATATTTGATGGATCACTGAAATTTCATTTACATTCTCTTCAGATTTGAAGTTTTAAAATAATTTTGTTTTTCCAAGATTATATGAAAATCTTTTGATAGCCTTCTAAAATCTCTTCTACATACCTATTCCCACACAATACTTCAAGCAAACTACATTTCATTAAAAAAATTTTTTTTATTTGTTAAAACAAGTGACTTATAATCAAAGGGAGGTAACTTTCAAATGAATGTTAAGGAGTTTAATAAGTGAATTTGATACATGCTAAAAGCGAGGAAAATTTATACCTAGTAGATTAATGTTTCATGATACTTTTAATATATTTTTGTTATATTATTAAATTTATACGGCAAATAGGTTTTTATTTCATAAAGATGATTTCAGAATATATTCTGAATGTCTTTAGAATGTCTGAGAAAACATTCAGTGTTTTTAGTATTTTAATTATTTGAGAAAAACCTTAAATCCTGATAAGATAAGAAAAAAGAAAAAAAAGACAGCAAATAAATTTTATTTTAGGATAGCAACTTGTGATGTCAAGGGAGATACTTATGTCAACTTACTTTTAGACTTTTAGCAATTGATTTTAACAAAAAATTTCTATATTTCTTTTACATTGACTTTTTATTTTTAATCTCAACTTGGATTTTTTTTTTTTTTTTTTTTCAAAAAGATTTTTTCTCAACAATTGATTTTTATTTAAAAAACAGATTTTTTTTTATTTGTCAGAGAAAACATTTTTTATTGGTTAGCTAAAGGAAAACAAATTTTACATTGTAAGAAAAGAAAAACAATTTGTATTATTTGGATTCTTTGGACTACTGTTCTCATCTTGAGTATCATTTTCACATTTCAGTCAATGTAACCTCCGACTCTCTGCATGGGTATCTTGTCAAACTCTGAAATCGGCATGGAATTTTGAACCAAATATAATTCAACTAACCAATTGTCATCTCCAAAATTTAGAAACGTAAAAAAAGAACACTAAAAATACAAGGGTCGAATTACATAGTAAACATGGAGAAGCTGTAGGTGTATCAGAATTTTTTGGGAATTTTTGACACTCCTAACACGAAACTGCGAATAAAATAAAAATAAAAAACTCGTAATTTCTCTTTTAAAAGTGAGTTGTTTATTTTCTTTATGGATTATACTTCTAAAATAAACTATTAAAGTTGTATAACAAGTAATAGAAATATTTTTTTATTTAAAAAAAAAAAAAAAAAAAAACAGTAATAAAATCAATTGATTTTTACGAGTTAAGTATTTTTCAATTTTTAAACATTAAAAATCTATCAAAATTTTTCTATTGATTTAATTTTTACGATATTTTCAGGGTCAATGTAAAATCTTATGCTCTTTCCAATAACCGAATATAATATTTTAGACAAACGTTTTTTTTTAATTCACGCCCCCCCCCCCATTTTGAAATGTCTATTAAAAAGTAAATAATTTACTCACCAAAGTTTTATATATCACAAATTGAAGATAGAAGATCAATAAATAATATATTCAAATTTAAAACAAACAAACAAAAAAAGAAGTGTTTTTTAGAAATTTACCTGTAAAGTCCGAAGTTTAAAACCTTTTTTTTTTTTTTAAATGAAACCCTGGTCCTTGCTCTTTTAATTGAAAAAAAAATTAAGGGTTGAATTACATTTTTCGAGTAGTTATAAGCTTGGAAAGACAGGGGGTCGAATTATTCAATATATTTCACGCATTCGTAAGGTCAGTTTCTGACACACCTAGAAAAGATGTGATATGAACTTCAGTTTCTATGAGTTTTGGTACAAATGACAAAAAAATCGAAATCTTTCGTTTTGACTCGATAGAATATATGGTTTCAATATTTCTTTAATGGTACGACAATGTTTAAAATCTGAGATTTCTTTTTACTTATGAATTCAAAAAATATTAAATTCCATTTTTTTAATGTTTAGTTTAATCAATCGATGAGAAAAATATATTTAAAATCGTTGAAAAAATATATGGTGGTAAATTGAGATAAGTTATCTCCCTTTAAGTTACAAGTATCTAGTTTAAAGTAAAAAGGGCTGCATAAATAATGTTGAAGAATCTTGTTAAATTTAAAACTGTTAGAAAAAAAGGAGTTTCCTTTGTCTAACAGTAGAATCCTTCGAATCCTTTATTATTTCTGTCAAAATTCTTATTGAATTCAGAAAGTATATCCTATGCAGTTTGAGCATTATTTTTCAAAATGAAGCTAAAATAATGGACCATTTCTTTGAAAATATAGTTCAGCTTTAAAGGGCGAGTTCTCATTTAAACTTGGTTGAATCTTTAATTGATAGATATTCAAAATGATTACACTTCTTTCGTCTTTTTTTGTTTTTTCATCGTTTCTCTTAATTCATTCTGTCAATACAGATACTAAAAACAAAACAATATATACTTTGTGTTCAGTTCTATTTCTTTTCTCATTTGGTTATAATTCCCACGATAAGGACTCACCTTCACTGAAAAATACATACTATATTTCTCCTCCATAAACTGTTATGAAATCATGATGGTAAATTAGTTATGCAAGGCTTAAATTTAAGCACACACACACAAAAAATAAGATAATAAATTTATATTAGCGGCAATAGTTGATTTAAATTTTTTACTATTTTGGTTCATTTGAATATTAAAATATTGCAGAATATGATTAACAATTCTTTTTAATAATTTTTATTAACATTAAAAGAAGAATAAAGGTTGCATCGATGCATTTCTTAAAATTTTCATAATGAAATTGATCAATTCCCGCTCTCTCTCTGTTATAGCAGTAGGCTATCCAGCATTGCCCGATCATAAAATATGCTTAAATATAATATTTTAATTCATGTAGAGTTTGTATTTATTATAGAGCCAATTCTCTATTTATTATTATATAGTATTGATTTCAAAAGTTTTAAAAAAAAATGACTTTGGTGCCATCAGCTAAAATCCAAATCTAAACATTTAGTGCTCCAGCACCGTTTGAGCTATCAATAAATTGATAAGAAAACATTAAAAGTGACTTTAACATATAAATGTATATTAGTGCATGCATTAAAGTAACAGGTTTATCACCTTACTTCCGCCAAGTTCAATTGTTTTTTGTTTTTTTTAATTTTGAACCCTTAGCAGTTACTTTTAATGGCTAAGATCTAAATTGAATTTGTTCCACGGGTCCAAACCTCTTACATATCAAGTTTCAAATCTGTAGACCAAAAATTAAGAAAGGAGTTTGGTAGGAACTGTTCCGCAAACATACAGACAAGGCCGTGTGTGTGTGTGTGTGTGTGTGTGTGTGTGTGCTAGAACTTTTTCATCCTAAATGCTATGCAATTATGAATAATGTAGAAAATACTCATAAATAGAACTGATTGTAAGAGTTAAATTAAACCAATCATCCCATAAGAAAAAGATTTAAAAAAATGAATAATTGATTAATGAAAATTCGTTTTTCAAAGTAATATACAAATTGGTTAAAATTATGAAGTCACTTGCATATCAATGCCGAGTATATTAAAAAGTTTGTTTTAATAATTTTTAAATAGAAAAGGTAATCTTTTAATACCAATGTCAGTGCGACAAAAATATGTAACTATATATATGTGTGTCAAATTAAGTCAGTTAGGTTTTAGAAGTTAGACCTAAATAGAATTTTAACTGGCGAATCAATATCTTATTTTAATTAACCAATTCTTATTGGCTATTGTTGTGTTATATTATTTACACTTACAAAAAGTACCTTGCTATAATTTCTTTTAAAAAATTGTTATTCTGGCTGGGAAGATTGGAAGTCTAGAGAAATTTTTAAATTAAAACCATCTGTCAGCTTACATCATTACTAATAAACCTAAATCTACATTGCTCTATTTTTCTAACAGAAAAACAATTATGTGTTTATATTAACCCTGAGATAAATTCAAGAAATAAGTAGTGTAATTATTTGTAGTTAGTTGTTAGTAATAAAAACAAATTGCGTTTCCTTTCTCAATCTGTTATTTCAATTTTTTAGGTATATGCCAGGAATGAAAAGTTATGGTGATTCAGAAGACTAGAGTAGACACATTTGATCATTTGCATCTTTTACTACAAAGTCACAAATTACAAAATTATTGCAGAAATTCAGCCAATTTTAATTGTGTTATAAACACAAATTTATTTTGAAAAATAAAGAAATCCTCCATTTCAGGAATTTTTAGATGATAATTTGGATTATTCTGTTTATTTGGACTATCATTCTCATTTTGGTTGTTCTTTTCATAACCTTTTAGCTGATGTAACCTGCAAACTTCTTTAGGTACATTTATTTAAACTTAGGAATCTTTATCAAACATTTAATCCACGGGGGAGTATATTATTCTCATTCTGTCAGCCATTCAATCCTCACTACACATGATAATACTTCGACCCAGTCATGGCTTATGGGACAAGAGCTATCTACCTGTGGATTAAATGAAGGGTTCGGTTTGGAATTCCATATAGGTTTACGAGTTTGAAAAAAAAAATGAACCTGGAGACGGTTAGAGGTTACACAAGGCAAAACGTTGTGAAAATAACAGAGATAAGAATAATCATTGAAATAAGACTAAGGAATCTTAGTTGCATGGATTTTGTTTATTTAATAAAAAATTTTTTTTAAAAATGCATGGTCAGAAGAGATGGGATTTTTAATTATTAGAATGTTAGATAATGTTGACACTTTCCAGTTACAGAAACAAAATGGATATCAGAATATAGTTTTTTGTAAAAAACGGAAACTGACTAAAAGTAAAACTAATACGAAACCAATACACTAATAAATAAACTGAATGAAACTGAAAATTTATTTTTATTTATATTATAAAAAAACATTAACAGTTTTATTTATTTTAAACTAGCGGGGGTACCCAGCGTTCCTCGGGTGTAGAGAGGTTTTATGGTAAGAGTATTGAGCAAATTTTAAAAAAAATTAGCTGTAGTAACCAGGCTTGAACCTGTAACGCGAAAGAGGAAAAGGTGAAAAAAAAAAAAAAAAAAGCCAACCGTTTAATCCCCATTTCCACTGCAACAAACAATGTCGGCAGGTTTAAAAATAAGGCTAGTCATGCAAGGCGTATGATGACATTGCAAAGAAAAGTGACCCCTCCTTGTAAAAAACGGCCCAGAACAAATGTTTTTGGCCAATTTTTGGATATTTGTTGGCTGAGAGACTGAGCTCTCAAATGATACCAATTTTGTCAGTGTTGGTCATGTGTGTCGAAAGTTTTAATGAAACATATACACACACTAACAGACGTTTGAGATTTATATTATAGAAGAAGATTAAAAGTACTTATGCAGAATATGGGCCAGGCTTCTGTACTTTCACCCAAAAATTTTTTTAAAAGATGGCATAAAAATTGAATTGCACTTGAAAATACTATCTGAAAATAGTATTCTGCAAAAATACCTTTAAAATAAATAAAACTGCTAGGATTTTTTTTTTTTAATAAATATTTTTAAAAAATAAAAATATTTCAGTTTCATTCAGTTTTTTTAGTAGTGTGCTGGTTTCGTATTTTATTTTATTCAGTCATTTTTCCATTTTTACTTAAAATTCTATTCTGACTTCTTTTTTTTTTGTTGCTGTAGCCAAAAGATGTCAACATTTCCGAATGTTATGTTTTGCCTCCTTTTTTCAGTTAATGCTTAACACCACTCACATTTATTGCACTCTTTCACTGCCTTTATGAATTGGACACTTCTCACTAATGCTGTATTACTTGACTGATTATAATGGTACTAGCAGACTCCACTTGTGCTCTCCGTTCTACTGCCCTTTCTCTCTTTGAATCTTGCGGTTTATGTCTTTCTATTGCACTCAGTTTTATATCTCAGCAAAAGTCTCTTCACTGCCGAAACACTATTTGAGGCGTTACTGTTTTGATTTTTACTTTGTTTTATATAAAACTTGCGGATCTTAAAATATTTCCCAAGTAAGATATTAGAATTTTACATGAATGAATATTGTCTTTTAGCGGAAGAATGCTTTGAGCTGGGGCGCTATGCTTACAACCAGCAAGATTTCTACCATACAATCATGTGGATGCAGGAGGCATTGGAAGTGGAATCCCAAGAATACAACAAAACGGTTGATAGATCGTTAATCCTTGACTACTTATCATTTGCCATGTCAATGGTAAGGAATCAGAATTTAAATATTTTCTTATTAATCAAAGACAAAGGGGGAAAACAAAAAGTCTGTAACTCACTTATCAAATCATAAATTACAAACCACTTTTTAAATCATAAATTACAAACCACTTTTCAAATCATAAATTACAAACCACTTTTTAAATTATAAATTACAAACCACTTTTTAAATCATAAATTACAAACCACTTTTTAAATCATAAATTACAAACCACTTTTTAAATCATAAATTACAAACCACTTTTTAAATCATAAATTACAAACCACTTTTTAAATTATAAATTACAAACCACTTTTCAAATCATAAATTACAAACCACTTTTTAAATCATAAATTACAAACCACTTTTTAAATCATAAATTACAAACCACTTTTTAAATCAAACTAAAAATCACTTTTTAAATCATAAATTACAAATTAAAAATAAGTCTTAATTTATATTAAAATTTCGTTTTCACACACACACACACACACACACACACACAAATTAATCATCATAATTTTTGGAATATTTGCTCTTCAAAAATCACTCGTGTACTGATCCTATTCACTGGGTGGGCATAGGTTAGTGATGACGGTTTCATACTGGCTCCATACATACATTACTAAATATATATTTCCAATGATTGCTATCATTTTAATAATAGATTAGGTGTCCATATAATATCTAAGAATACGGTGTGCATGTTTTGTAATATTATGCGTATGAAATTGAATAAAAAGTCAAAAGTTAATTGGCGTATCTCACGTTTTCTTATTCAACTTTTGTAGAATCTTAGCATTCCAGGGAACCCCAGTTGAAAAACACTGAACTAGAATATCTAATTATTTGGACTACTGTTCTCATCTTGAACGTCATTTTCTCAACGTTTCAGTCGATGTAACCTCCAACCTTCTTCAGGTGTATCTTGTCAAACTCAGGAATTTGGACAGAATTTTGAACAGACCTTTTATTTATTTCACAGAGGTAGCATGCTCTCGTCCTGTCAGCCATGACTAGATAGAAGTCCAAAGTAATTCGCAAGCATATTTTGCGGTTGTCCAAACTGAAAATTGAATCTCCAGCCTTTAGGAGAATATCACTTTTTACAATTGATTTTTCCAAGTAATCTAACCACTGCGCCATCGATCCTTGAAGCCAAATAATATGAATAACCAATCCTCATCACAAAAATACTATTATTCTCATCTTTATTGGTTGTTGTTTCAATGCTCATCTGGAACCGTAGAGATTCAACGTCTCTATCAACTGCGCCACGGGCCCCGAAGGGCGATTAAGGTCGGATTTTTGATCTTATAAATCCATGTTTATTTATTATCTGGCCAAAACATGGTGAGACAACTATGGATGGCAGTGATTGCTGAGAATGCAGTTAGGAGATTCAAAGTTCTTACCTGTTGCGGTTACCACCTGACGAAGGCCAGAGGAATAGTTGGCCGAAACGTCGTGAAACTAATAAAGATGAGAATAATAGCCCACAATAAATAAAAATTAATATAAATAATACTCATCTCAATAACAAATTTTAATTAAAATAATATATATACCATTCGGTACGGACCCGACCATGGAAGATCAGATAATAAATAAACGTGGATTTATACGATCAAAAAAATCCTACCTTGATCGCCCTTCGGGGACTGTGGCGCAGTTGATAGAGACGTTGAATCTCTATGGTTTCAGATGAGCATTGTCTGAAGATAGCGGTTTCAATCCTACCCAAAGCCGGCCAGAGGCTTACTTCGCCAAAATGCAGTGAGACGACGATAACAACTACAGATGGCAGTGATTGCTGAGAATGCAGTTAGGAGATTCAAAGTTCCTATCCGTCGCGGTTACCACCTGACGAAGGCCAGAGGAATAGTTGGCCGAAACGTCGTGAAACAACAACCAATAAAGATGAGAATAATAGTCCGCAATAAATAAATTAATATAAATAATACTCATCTCAATAATGAATTCCAATTAAAAAATAATATAAAAATTATTTATTCTGATTTTTTTCTTTATTTTAAAGAATCTGAAATATTTTTAGAATGGATTACTTGAGTATCTGAATGATGATTTCAAGTCTAAGTTTCTTTTTTAATGCCTTCATAATTAATATTTGGCATATATTGTGATTCGATTGTAAAAATGATAATTATCCAATGAATTGACATTTATCAGTGCCGACATGTAAAACTAAAATTCTTTAATAAATTATCAGGTTTCTAGAAATTAACTAAATAGTAAAACTTTGGTTCAATCATGGGTACTTCTACACTATTGGGACAAAATTTCGGAAATCGTAATATTGAATTTCACATGAAAACAATGGTCTCTATGTATTTCTCATATTTTAAAGATAATTATCTCCAAAAAATTACGAAAAAATTAGAAAATAATTCATTAAAAGAAAATAAAAAAGTAGAATTTGATGAAAACGATCGTAAGACACAGGAGAGTTCAAAAGGGAGGTAATTTCCGTTTAGATTCAAACAAGATGGCGGCAATTTTTACTTGCTAACACAATTAAAGTTGTTTTTTTTTTTTATAATTCAGTAATATTCAGATAATTTTGACTGCATAATTTGGAAGCTACCATTGTAACTTATTAGAATTGACAAAAAAAATCAGTTGAAACCATTGTTTTTTATCTGAAAACTCCATTTATCAACTGCAAAATCTCGTCCCAATTCTGCAGAAGCGCCAAACTCATGATTTCAACTTCATGATAAAAAGAGGTAACATTTAAAATTCAAAAATATATCATAAACTTAATTTCTTCATAATTCTTCAGATTATTGCATGACTTAAGAACCATTACAATTAAATGTTTTCTTGTATGGAAATTGTAACTTCTCAGACAAATATGGATATACTCAATTATAAAATGTTTTTTTAGATAAATCTTTTATTAATAAAAGATATTTGACCAATTCTGCTTTTTTTAACATTTAAATAAATAAATTCTTAAGTTAGGCACCAATTGTTTGGTTAAATTTCTAGCTTAGTACGTTTTTTTTTTTAAACTATTTTTTACTCCTAAAGATAAAACTGCAAAATAATTGAGAAATGTTACTTTGTTTTTTTGTTTGATTACTATGAAAAGTTTTGCTTATCTAATTAAAAATTCATTTTTTATTAAGTTTGACCTATAGATATCAAATTTATTCATTGTTAAAGGGATGCATGAGTAAGCTAATTGGGTAGTAGGGTTAATTTTTCATCTTCAAACTAAAAGTCTCTATAAAGGGATCCATATATGTGTCTGGCTAAATCTCCAAGATCAAAATATTTAAAATTCAGCATCTTTGTTGCAAGGTTTTCTCAAAAATATTAGTCTCTACTTGTATATAAAAGACACTGTGTGTGTGTGAGAGAGAGAGAGAGAGAGAGAGTGAGTTCCCTATAGACTCTAAAATGGCGAAACTGGTTTTCTTTTAATTTCACACAAATGTACTTTGTGTATCTGAGAGTGTATTTAGATAGATTTTGTATTGGCGGTGTTCTGATAGGTATCGATAATCGGAAATGTCCAGCTAAAGAAAGAACAGTCTAATTTTGACCAAAACATCACAAGTGCATTTAAGAAGTTTTATCACCACACAAGCAAAAGGACCAGTCATCTAAAAATCAACATTAGGTTCTTTGATATGACAGGGGCACATTCAAAATTAATGTTTCTGTTTAAATCACAATTGAAGCATGATATTTGACTTTTACATTTTAAACTTTAATTCAAGCCATTATTTATAAAAAATAATTTTATAAAATCAACAGTAGGTTCTCGATAGTGCGATGTAGACTACAATGTATTGTGGATTGAGTTACTGTGGAAAGACATGTGAAGCTTCCTCAGGGTGCACCACGGTGTGTCCCCAATCAGCAGGCAATCAATAGATTTGATTGAAAAAGGGGGGGGGGGTTGATGGCAATAAAATTATTGAAATTGTGAAATATTTGTTAATCTTCATTTAATCCCGGTCAACGTCGGGTTTCTCTACTAGTAAATAAATAAAAAAAAAACTATATCTGTAAACTTTATATGAGCAATGTTTGTTTTAGCCAAAATTAAAAAAAAATATATAACAAAAACATTAAAAATAAACAAAATGATGATTTCAGCACATCAAATGTAAGATAGTAGGGTGGTAGGGACATTCACAATGAAGTAGGTCTCTATAGCAAGAAGTATTATTATTAGAATAGAGGTGAGTGAGGAATCTATATATAAATGAATCAAATCTATTTTCTGCAATATTTATTTGATTAGAAAAAGTTAACGGAGATGGATGCTTAATCCAATAAGTGTTACAATTGTTTGTTTATAGATACAATATATACTGTTGATTATTTGTGTTATGAATATTTCTGGTTTTACATTTTTTTTTCCTTATAGCTATTTCTAATTTTACATTTTTTTGCCTCATGGCTAATTCTAGTTTTACATTTTTTTGCCTCATGGCTAATTCTAGTTTTACATTTTTTTGCCTCATGGCTAATTCTAGTTTTACATTTTTTTGCCTCATGGCTAATTCTAGTTTTACATTTTTTTGCCTCATGGCTAATTCTAGTTTTACATTTTTTTGCCTCATGGCTAATTCTAGTTTTACATTTTTTTGCCTCATGGCTAATTCTAGTTTTACATTTTTTGCCTCATGGCTAATTCTAGTTTTACATTTTTTTGCTTCATGGCTAGTTCTAGTTTTATATTTTTTTGTCTCACGGCTAGTTTTAGTTTTACATTTTTTGTCTCGTAGCTATTTCTAGTTTTACATTTTTTTGCCTCCTAACTATTTCTAGTTTCACATTTTTTTTGCCTTACGACTATTTCTAATTTTATATTTGAGTAAAATATAAAATATTTTTTTAATTTGAACAAAATGATTTTTTACATTTTTAATTTTATTTTCACAAACTGAACTAGATTTTACATTTTTGCCTGATGGCTATTTGTAGCGTTACATTTTTTTAAATGTATAACTAAAAATAAATATCAGGAAAAAAAAAGTAAAACTAGAAATACCCATCAGCAAAAAAAAAAAAAAAAAAAAAATTGTAACCATGAGACAAAAAAGTGTAAAACTAGAAATAGTAATGAAGCAAAAAAAAAAAAAAAAAAAAAAAATTAAAAACTGGAAATAGCCATAAGGCGAGAATGTAAAACAAGAAATAACCATATATTTCTTGTTTTACATTTTCGCCATATGGCTATTTCTAGTTACACATTTTCGCCATATGGCTATTTCTAGTTACACATTTTCGCCATATGGCTATTTCTAGTTACACATTTTCGCCATATGGCTATTTCTAGTTACACATTTTCGCCATATGGCTATTTCTAGTTACACATTTTCGCCATATGGCTATTTCTAGTTACACATTTTCGCCATATGGCTATTTCTAGTTACACATTTTCGCCATATGGCTATTTCTAGTTACACATTTTCGCCATATGGCTATTTCTAGTTACACATTTTCGCCATATGGCTATTTCTAGTTACACATTTTCGCCATATGGCTATTTCTAGTTACACATTTTCGCCATATGGCTATTTCTAGTTACACATTTTCGCCATATGGCTATTTCTAGTTACACATTTTTGCCTTATGGCTATTTCTAGTTACACATTTTTGCCTTATGGCTATTTCTAGTTACACATTTTTGCCTTTTCTAGGTTTACATTTTTGATTTAAGGCTATTTCTAGTTTTACATTCTTGATTTAAGGCTATTTCTAGTTTCATATTTTTGATTTAAGGCTATTTCTAGTTTATATTTTTGATTTAAGGCTATTTCTAGTTTTATATTTTTGATTTAAGGCTATTTCTAGTTTTATATTTTTTGCCTCATGGCTATTTCTTTCATTTATGTTTTATATCACTTAATCTTTATACTATGAAGCCAAACTTTGAAAATAATAATCAGTTACGTTTTACACATTTTTTATACACTTTTTAATAAGAAGAAACAAGAAAACTTTGCCAAAAACTAGATGGCTGCTTTTAAGGCTTGCATTTAAATTCTTTATTTAACTTTAAATACCAATAAATTATTTTGGAGAAAAGTTAACTTACGTTTCTCTTCCTCTGTAATTTGTCATGGAATTTATATTTTTAATATATGATTGTCATGAAATTTATATTTTTAATATATAATTTTAGTATCACACGTTAATAATTGTTACATTTAAAAAAAATAATCTTTTTTAATTTTCCAGCAAGGAAATGCTCGTCTTGCTTTAGTTTTAACCAATGAATTACTTGAACTTGGTGAGTAAACTGTTTCATACTTTTGATTTCACAGCATTAGAGTAAAATATAAATGTTTTTGTTTTTTTAATTTGAACAAAATGTAATAATTTATTTTTTATATTTTTCAATTTTATTTTCGCAAATTAAACTAGATTTTATGATTTCCGCATTGTTATGCAAAAAAGTGACTAACAATAATAATTGTTTCCATTACATATATTTTTGCATAAATTGAAAAAATAATGTTTTTGTTTAGTTTTTAATTTTTGATTTAAATATTTTAATTGGGGGGATTGGAGGCTTTCTTAGATCCCATTTTTGTATATACAGTTTTTTTTTATGAAAATAAGGCTGTAAAGAAAATGAATAAAGTTTGAGTTTTAGCATCCGTTTGAAAATTTGCTTGATTTTGTTTTTCAGTAATAATGAATTTGTGATCTGGGTTTACAAAATTGACTATTTTAAAAATTAAAAGAAATAATTTTCATACAAGACTTTCTTCAATTTTTCTTGCAGATGTTGAATTATTTCATTTTTACAAGTTCTTAAGTTTTAGAGCAATAACTAAGAGTGAATGTAGCAATATCATATGTAGAAATACCTTTTTACTGGGAAACAGAAGAATTTAACACACACCATATTTTTATTTATATTATTTAATTTTTATTTAAGCGTTTGTAGGTGGTGATGGTGGTGGTGGTGGTGGTGGTCATAGAATTAAATTTTTTTTATAGTTTTTATATTATCTAAGTATCAGTTACAAATGCAACCAAATGTGTTCATTTGAAGTTGTATACTTGGATATTTTAAATAGGGATAAAACTGGAATATATAAAATGGGGATGGATTAACTCACTTTTTAAACACATAATATCAATTTATAATTAAAAAAAAATGGGTTTGAATTAAAAAAAAATATTTTTAAAAAGAAAACCATTACAAAAATGTATAGAAAGTATTGTTTCATCCATATAAGACCTGAAGATATTTTCTTGAATAAAAATTAAATTTTGAAAAATTTGATTAATTTTAGTTCCTGACCATCAACGAGCAAAGAACAACAAGTATTACTTTGAAAAACTCATTGAAGAAGAACACACAGGTAGTGATCAGCTGAGAGGAGAAACTGGAGAACCTAAACTCAGGAATCCACGACATATCGATGACTATAGAAATTCGGAGGAATTTTATACATATGAAAGACTGTGTAGAAATGAAGAAACTCAGGTTAGCATTTCTTTTCATCACCATCATAATCTTTATCAATTTAACATCCATTTTATATGCTAGCATGTGCTGGACAGCTTGTAGAAACCGACTTTCACACCAATTATTGTCTTGAGTTTCAACATTTTGGAGATGAGGATTGATAATTTGTATTATTATTCAAACTATGGTTCTCAGCTTGAATATTATTACACACAATGTTTCAGCCAATGTAACCTCCAATCTTCTTTAGGTTTGTCTTGCCAAACACGGGAATTTGCATGGAATTTCGAACAGAAACCTTTATTTAATCCACTGGATTAGCATGTTCTTGTTCCATCAGCCATGATGAGACAAAAATCTTAAATAATTCTTAATTATACTCTTAGTATCGAATTGAAGATTGAACCTTCAACCTCCAGAAGACTTTCTTAGAACCGATTATTACTTTGTACTTATATCCATTGCACCACAGGTAATCAGTTCTAAGAGATATAGTTTTCTGAAGATTTAATTTTTTTTTTTTTTTTTTTACTGTTATTATACCCTAAATAAGGCACAGTACCACTTCGGTGTAAGAGGCTATTATTTAGGATCAAATCTACAAGGATACTACATAGGGAGTTGAGCAGTGAGATGTCTGTTCACATTGCATTTGAACCTCTACATGTCAGTACAGTAAAGGAAACAGAGATCCGGGGGGGAATTTCAAAGTCTAGCAGTTCAAGGGAAGAAACTGTTAGAGTAGAAGATTTTCCAGCATCCAGGTATCTCTATAGTGTTGCTTGTTGGGTTAGGTATTTACGTTGAAGGAGGTACAAATTCATGAAGTTCGTTGGAGCACATTCCATTCAAATATTTGTGAAAAAGGCACAGGGATACAACATTTCAACGAGGAGACAGAAGTTGAAGTTTGGTTGATGCTGCAGGACCAATTAGATTAGAGCCCTGTCTAAGAATGAGAGACTAGTAGCAGATGCACCAGTCCAGATGTAGCAATAATACTCCATGCATAGGCGAATGGTGGCTTTGTAGAGGTACAAGATACTCTCAGGTGTGAATAATTTTCTAGCATGTTAGAAAGATCCCATCTTTTTTGCAGCACCCTTGGCAATGTCCTCAATGTATTTGTTCCAATTTATGTTGCCTCTGAATGTTAAGTCCAGGAGTTTAAACAAAGAGCTTTCAGGTAACATGTAATAATATGTACAATACCATTAATACAATTAAGAATTACTTAAGACTTCTATCCAATCATTGCTGACGTAATGAGAACAATCTATCTTGTATTAAATAAAAAGTCGTAGGAAATTAGTGAAAAAATAAAATGCATATTATTGTTGGCACAGAGTATTCAGAGTCATGTCCCTTGGATTAATTTCGAGTTATCTCCCCTGAACAATACTGGACACGGTGAGAAATGAATCTTCAATTTTGAAATACGAAAAATATTTGAAAATGAGATGCCTCTTTTTCAACCTTGAGTTAGAGCTGATCAGACGTGCTTGGTCAAGCTCTGCTTTTATATGATCACACACAATGAAACCAACAGATCATCGCTCTACTTAACCCTTCATCATCTAGATGAATCTAACTTCTGCAACTTGAGACTAAACCCTTAGACAGCTAACCATTTTGACATGGCGTTTTTTTTTTCTGTACAAGAAAGTTGTATATTATTTTTACAATTTCAAGGATTCTCCATGTTTATCCTGGCATTTCAGGTCTACTCTCAACTATGTCTATGAATTGTTAATGTAAACTATTACATTAGTAATTAAGTTTTTAAATTGTATCATCTATTTGTGTATTATGTATTCCGTGTGTTGGTCTTTAATAAATTTTCTTTGAAATAAATACATGTTTATTGGTATAAATACAGTCATCTCCTTATCAGTAGTGCTTCATTATCATTGTCTATTTTTGTCATTTTATTTTTTTTTTACAACTATTATGTGAAACCATAAAAATACTTATCCAATACAATTGCACCCATGATGGAGATGTGGTAGATCATGTGTCACCATGACAACATATACAATGAAATGTCCAATATTCATTTTGAAGTTATCTATTAGCTGTTCCAAATATTTATTTAAATATTTTAATTTTTAAAACTTGCTTATTTTGCTGATATATACTGATAATTTTTTTTTTAAATATAATGGACTAAAAATCGATTGGAAACATTAAATAAGTTCCTTAATAGCAATTTAAGTTTTCTGTTTTAATTTTTTTTATGAATCCTGTTTTGTAAATACTCCCTTTATTTTTCAGCCAATAAAAAACAGACACAAGCTGAGATGTCGATATGCTTGGTATGGAAACCCTTATCTATTCTACGCTCGTGTTAAAGAAGAGGAGATGCACTTTGACCCTTGGTTAGTGATTTATCATGACATTGTCTCAGATGAAGAAATGGAGGTTGTCAAAAACCATGCACGACCAAGGGTATACCTTGTTTCATTCCATTTTTTTTTTTTTCTTTTTATTATTAAAAATTTCTAATTCTTTATCAGCCACAGCAAAGTATATCAGTTTCCTCATCTAAAAATATCAGTTACTAAGAAATAAAGAAAAATGTTTATTATTAATAAATAAATGACTTAAAGATTTAGTTTAACTAAACCCTCCAAGTGTTCATGGTTTGTCTAGTATGGACAGAAATTCCCAGGTTGGTATCTTGGCGTGCATTTAATCAATGAGGAAAGATGCACCAGTCTTCATTAAGACATGCATCGAGGAGAAGGAAAACTGTTCTGTGGCAGCCATTGCACCAACTGAGATTAGCAGTTGTACTAAAACGTGTAGTTGGTTCTGCACAAAGCCTTTACCACTATAAACAAATCATCTGTTTTGATTTCCGAATAACTTCTTCTGGATGAAGAAGTCTTACAATAAAGACGAAACGTTGATGGACATTTAAATTTGTTTGTTCCTTTTTCATCTCTCTATTCTCATCAGAGTGCTTTTTCCATTATTCTCATCATATATAAGAATAATATGAATATATTTTATTAGATCTTGATAAAGAGATTCTTAATATTTTAAATAGGGCATTAATATAAAACAAAATAAAAATGTTATATTATTAATTCATCAGAAGTTCACAAACAAGGAATATAAAGAAAGATTTTCTTTTTATTCCATGGAGTTTCAAAACTGACATTTTTCTAGAAGTTTAAAATAAAGTTTTTTTTACACATTTTTAAGTGAAAAAATAAAAAAAAACTTTATTTTGGCAGACTTTATTTTTAACACATGCTATGATGTATTAGATTTCTTGCTTAATCTACAATATTTAAACTGAACCTTATTACAATGCAATTAGTTTTCATCTTTTATTTTAGTCTTCCTCCATCTTTAAATTTTCCAGTTAAATCGAGCCACTGTTCAAAACTCAGTCACAGGAAGATTGGAAACGGCAACATACAGAATAAGCAAAAGGTGAGTATGTGATTTGTGCGGCTTGAATCGCCTATCCAGTTTTTAGGTTAGGAGCAAACCTTAGTATAAAATTGAATTAAAATGATATGTGATATTTTAAATAGGGTGGCCGATAGAGTAAGTGTGGTATTATGGTGACTGTTAAAATGAAAGTGTGAAAAACAAGTGAAAGAGAGAAATGAACAGTATTTGAACAAATGGGCCGAAAGGCATAAAAAATTAGTATATAGAGAGGATGAGCACTCACCTGCTACACTTTTAAGTGCCTTGTGCCTAAATATATATTATATTTCTGTTTGTCTGTTACACTTTTTCTTGGAAATTACTGGGCTGATCTGGCTGAAATTTCATATAAACCTTTGTTATGATTAGGTGCAGCAAACTAAGTATTATGGTATCTGTTTGATTCACTGTAACATGTGGGTTGAACTGGCTTCCTTCAAAGGAGGAAGTGTCTAGGGAATATTAAATTCACAGGTGGTTCCTAGTCGTCTGTCACGTTTGCTGCATTTTGATCAAGAAGTCAGTATCTTCAGACTGGCCTTATCTGGTAGCATCAGATGTCCTAACCGGTATTACCACTCTGGGCTAAAGTGAACCTGAGAGCAATGGTAACTAAGGGGCAACTCCATATTCCCCACAGCCCCTAAATGGGGCCTCACCATGGGATGTCTTTCAAAGTCATACCCAGGACCATTTCTTAATTAGATACTCCCTCTTCCACCCTTACATTTTCATAATTCAAAAAATTTCTGATAAAAGCCATTTTCTTTAATCTTTAGTTGGTTACCATATTTTTTCTCTAAATTCTTATTATTTCAGTGCTTGGTTGAAAGGAGAAGACCACCACGTATTTGCAAGGATTAATAGAAGAATTGAGACAATCACAAACCTAACTGTTAGCACCGCAGAAGAATTACAGGTAAATTGAAAATTGTTAAAAGAAATATTTAGCTTTGCTTTGTTTTAACCTGCTGGAGAGGGAAATAAAATAATTTATAAATATCTAACGTTCGCAATCATTTATACAAAATTATAAAATGTTGCATGATCCACTTTAATTCTTTAATATGAAAATTTAATTGTGTATTCATGGATATAATTTACAAAATTTAATCACGTCATTTTTTTTTTTTTTTGTGGCTTATTCAAATTGGCACTTATGAAGGCAATTAAAAGTAAAGAAAATAGACAAAAGTCTGTATGATGTATGTACCAGTCATGTAATAAAAACGAAATAATCAAAAAATTTGATCAAGTAGTTTCTTTTTTTAATTCACGAAAATCAAATTTTGATCATTCACAATAAGTGAGAAAAAATAGCTTTCATACTTGAATGAAAGTGAGGTTTGACAAGGGCGGACAATCCACATGGGAAATTTTTTTTTAATACAACATAAACTTACGAATTAAAACAAAATAATTTATTATTAACATAACGTTTTTTTTTTAGTTTTTTTTAGTAGACAACATTTTTTCAGAAAATAAAATATGCAGATTTAAACAACATTTATATACAGTTTTAATAAGTTCAGAACACAAATTGAGATTACCATCTCCAGAAACAACAAGTTACTGCTAAAAACTTAAAATTTGATTTTCTTTGATAAAAAATACTTGACTAATTTTCGTAATTTTTAAAATGTACTATCTTTATTTATTCCATGGCAAGTAGGTACACAATAAAAGTTTTTCTTCATTTTTGTTTATCGCCAAAAGTGCCAATCTGAGTTAGCACCATTTCTTTTAATACAAATTCCATCTCTCCATCCTGAAAAGTTTACTTCTCACTAGTATCCTTAATGTATTTAGAAGAGTTAATATAAAGGTTATAAGTTTTTGGAATGCTTTATTTTTCAGATTGCTAACTATGGTATTGGTGGTCATTATGAGCCTCATTTTGATTATGCCCGGGTACGTATTTTTTATTTACTATGAAATCTTGTCTTAATTTAGGAGTTAAAAAACAAACAACAAAAAATATCTTTACTTTTTAATTGAAAATATATTTTCTACTCCTGCTCGTTATTTTCCCCAAAAATTGATTTTCTTTAAATTAATTCTAAATATAAACTTTGTCTTTGTCACAGAAAAAAAAAATTAAAAAATGTTTATGGTATTAATGATTTCAATTTTAATTTTAATAAAAAGCTAAGCTTATTTTTTAGAAATAAATGCTTTGTATTTTAAATAAACATTTAAAGTCTAAATAATCTTATGAATTATATCTATTTCAAAATTAGAATCAAATGAATTTGGAGGTACCCCTGATTAAACAATGACCAAAAGAGCACATTTTGCCTTAGCCCTGTTTAATATTAAAAATTTTTTTTTTTTTTTTTTATTTCTAGTTGAATTATAGACAAAGCAATACAAAAATTTTAGCCAAGGTTTTTCCTCGGCATCAAAACCAACAATCTAGGCCATTATTGAGGTGATTTCTTTACTGAGATATGCAGTACCAGGAGGTTCACTTTCCCAGGCTTTAGCTTCTCTCTTTGAGAATGAGTTAGTTTATTGCTAATCCCCTGGCACACCTCTACCGGGGAATGCTGAATTGCTTACCAAGGCATTTTTTTTTTTTTTGCAGACCAGAGTGCTTTTCCTCTAGGGTGCTGGCTCTCCAAATCCTACTTTCTGACACTTGTGTCACATTATCCAATCATAGGAAGGAGATAAATATCGATATATACATTTGTAACTTTGCTTTCACAAACTTTTTCATTAAATTCAAGTAGAAATAAAAAAAAAAAAAGCCTTGTTAAGGTAAAATGTGTCCTTTTGATTGTTGCTCATTATGGGGGTGCTTCAACTCTATTTGATCCTAAAATTATCCTTACACTGTTTTCTTTTGCATTGCTCAATTGAACTTATAGTAGATTGGTATGGTGCTCAAATACAGTCATTTACAAAAGTTTAAAACCAATCTCTGTAATGTTACTACATCAGGGTTAAAAACAAAATAATTTCAATTAAAAATTAAAAATGTAATAGGTTAATTTTACTTTCAGTTTTGTATATTCTGCTGTTTTAATGCAACTAAATAAGTGAAAATGTCAGTATTTTGTAGTTCACTTATTTGCTTTCTATTTGTGATTAGAAGTAGAAAGACAACATGTAAACAGTTGTTGCAAAAATCAACGGATATTTATTTTGATCTGCACTTTTTTAATAGCTTTTCTCAGTGTTTCAACATTTAAAGGTTGCTTTTTCCGAGACATTTTTTTGGGGACTATTTGTCCTAAGTATTTTATGTTTAAGACTTTTGCTTTTCTGAAGCCAGTACAGTGTGGTCACTTTTTAGACAAAAAATGGTGCATGGCTGTCGAACAATAGTATAAACACTATCATGCATGATAATAGAGCACTGATGAATATGCATATTCTCTCATACTTGGAAGCATTCTTCCTTTTCTTTTTTTCTGATGAGGGACTACTTATCAAGACTAAAAGCCACTTGAGATTAAGGGTTAATAACTTGTGAAGATGATTTATGACACATGTTTATTGACATTAGATTTCAAGTAGACTATGTTGTAGCTCTCAAGAAAGCAATGTTGTGGCAACAGGTTCTACAGATAGAAGTTCTTAGAAAGAAACTCTGTTTATGAAAATTCTGCTTGATGGAGAAAGACAGGAAAGTTCTTTGCAGTGATTGTAACAAAAATGAAGGAGGGACCAAAGATCGAGACAAAGATCATTCTAGACTAGATTACAAAAAAGAAATGCTCCTCTGAATGACATTTTCTCAGAGTTGGCACTTCTTACTCTATCTTATGATGCATCTGACTCTTATAAAGATAGAGGGTTGCATTGGAAGTCAGATACTTTCTGGATTGATAGAATGATGCAATCATTTTTACAACAACTTTAGCTAAAGATAAGTTTTTATCTTTAAAATCTGGAGTAAAAAATCAGTCTTATGAGCTTATTAAGACAAGAGGTTTCCTGTAGAAGAGAACTATTCATTTCAACTGGAATAAAATAAGGATAAGTATTGGTGGTGAAATGAGAGTTTCAGTTTTAGGTGTTAAGAGAAACTTTTTCTACTTTTCCATGTTGCACTATATACTTCTGATCAAAAGAGAATTTAATGTTATGAATAAAGATTTAAAAAAAAAAAGACAAAACTTTTAAATTGGCACAAACTTTAGCACTGACCACATACTTCATATCAAAAGATAGAAAAAAATTAGCAAGATCACTAATACTCTTTGATGTGCAGCCATAGAAAGTTGTATCATCTACATTTCAATATTATGTGCTTCAAACTTTTGACCATCAAGAACTACTTTTATGGAATTATTAGAAAGAAAGTCATTGCAAGATATTCCCTCACTAGCAAGTCTATGTAGTAATCCTTTGTGCTATATAAAAGGTCTTTGATATTACAAAAACTATTGCCTTACAAACAACGTTTCCATTGAGAGATTCACTAATCCTATACAATATTACAGTTAGCATGTCAGTAGTTGATCTTACCGTATGAAATCCACATTTTCTTGTCACTAAGTAAATTGCTTTTATATAAGTGATTGGGGACTTCTTGATTTATCACCAATTAAAATAACTCAAGATGCAAGGGTACTGATCAATCTGTTTTAAGAAGAAATAGAATGTAGCAGTTCTAGGTTTGAATATGACACAACTAAATCATCTAGCTTGCTAAGCTGCAGCATTCACTTGCAGTAGGTTGTGGTTGTTCCAAATAAATTTGCAGCATTGTGAGATAAGGATTCATCTAAGTCAGTCCATAGCATACCACAACCATCAAACTCTGAACATGTATAAACTGACTATTACTTCCAAGTCGGCTTTGACTGTTATAAACCAAGTACTTGGTTGGTTTCCTCTCCTCTCTGCCATCCCTGTAGTAGTGTCAGTGCTATTGCCTTGTGAATCAAATCAATTCCACAAGGACTCCTAGTGTAGTGAATAATGTACTTAGTAAAACTCAGTTGTGATTTACACTCTTCTAGAGGCTGAAGGTTCAATATTCAATGCAAGTGACACTCAAAATACAATTGCGAATTACTTTGGATGGATGACAGTATGAGAGCATTGGATTAAATGAAGGGCTCCATTCAAATTTCCATGCAGATTCCCAAGTTTAACAACATATACCTGAAGAAGGTTGGAGGTTTCATTAACCAAATCGTTGTGAAAATAACATTCATGATGAGAACAGTAATTCAAAGATTCCAAATGATACAATGAATCAGTTAGATAATAATGAAAATTTGACTAAATTATTGGAGTTTCCTTTCAGTTGACACCGGTTTAACCTTGACCTTCATATGCATACATGTCATTCTGTAAACTAATATAAAAAAAAAAAAAAAAAAAAAAACCAAGTTGTTCAGTTTTTTGCCGGTGGATTTATTTTTTAATGTTGGATGCATATTTTTTTTTTTTACTTGTTTACAAAACATTTGAATAAAACAGCTTAAGCAAAACATTTGAATAAAAAGCTATAGTAAAACATTTGTTTATTAAAATTGCTTAAGCAAAGCATTTTAATAAACAAATGATGGATAATTATTTTACATTTTAATAATTATATTATAAGTTGGTTTTAAAGCCAAACCTCACCATTAGTTGGCATGAAAATATAACATTTTTAAGAAACGTAATTATTATTTTTAGCATTGGCTCATAAAACTCATGTCTTGAAAAGTTCTTTATTTTAATTCAAAATGACAGCATTCACAGCAGCTTTTTTTTATATATAGTTTCATGCTAATTGCATGCTTGAAATCGTTGTTAACATGTAGAGCTGCAAGTTGTGTATTCTATGTATTTATACCCAATTCTTAAACTTCACTGACAGCACATTAATATATTTTTTTTTTTTTTTTTTTTGCTGGGGGATTAGGCATCCTATCAGCTGCCAAACATTCACCTGCTATCTTAGACTCTCCAATCGAGAAATCTTTTTATGATTCTGTCCTCTTAAGTGCAATTGTTTGTATCTCTCTTATACTTGATTCCTTAGATATATTTAGCAGATAGTTTTTCAAATTCTTTTTCATGTATCTAGTTTCTCCTATAATTACTAGATTGATGAAAATTCTTCTAAGATTCCAAAGACCTTGGTATTTCATTATCTTCTCCCTCTCGGCTCTGTTTAAATGGTTCATAGAGTGACTTAACAAAAACCTTTTGATGCTAAATGATGTATTAATAATAGCAGATGCAACACAGAGTCATTGACTTATGCAGAATCATATGTAATACTTTTGAAAATATTTAAAAAAAAAAAAAAAAAAATTTCTAGTTAAGTGGTCTTAAATTTGAGTCCATGTCAATAGCATCCAAGATGGCCTAAGATCAAATCTATCAAAATGTTTTTACTATGTTTGAAAATTTTGTGGAATATAAATTTCATTTGGCTAATTACTTTAAAATATGTGGTCAATAATTTAAAACTTTAGTTGTATACAAAAAAAAGAAAGAAAAAAAAATTAAATTTTTAAGTTTTAACCTCATAACTCTTCCGTAAAAATGAAAAAATTTAGACTTATTTAGAATAAGATTGACATTCAAATTATTCAGACTATTATTTGATCTGAATAATAGTATGAATGTTGTTGGATATTATTCTCACAATGTTTTTGTCAATGTACTATATGAACTTCATGCGCATTTTTATGTTGAACTTTGAAATCTATACAGAATTTCAAACTGAACTCTTTATTTCATCCATGGGTGTAGATTGTTCTCGTTTGTCAGCCATGATTATATAGAAATCTTAAAAAAAAAAAATAAATAATAATAATAATAATAATTACTTCATTAAGATTTCAACCTGGTTTTGGCTGATAAAAAGAGAACAAATAAAATAATTTCTATTCAATAAAATTATTAAATTAAAAAATAACCGGTTATTAAAAAATAACACTGAGATAATGCTTCAAGCCTGCTCTCAGTTGGGATATCCAATAAAACTTGCTGATATTCTGGATGTATTCACAAAGACTTTTCAGACTTGATAGATGAAGCAATTATTTAGAATAAAACTGCAACTAAGTAAATCTTTACATTTATTAAAATGTAAAGATGTAAAAACAAAATATAAATTAGTGTTGAATGATATGAAAATTATTTTTAAAAATTAAGATTATTTTTTTAATACTTTAACATTTAAAGAAAAGAATGTTTTAAACTTGAAAAAAAAAGTAATGAGAAAAAAAGTAATGAGAAACCAGTAGATAATATAAGAATCTTGTCCAATATTTCACCAAACTAATTTAAATCTGAACTTAAGTTTCTCTTTTTTTAATTTTGCTGATCAATGTTGTATCCATTGTTTTCTTGTTTTGTTTTTTCAACCCAATGCACTTGTTAACCTCTCTGCTTCTGCACAACTAATAACTAATCTCGTTTGCATGGACTGAAGATATTCTCGAGGCATGTTCCAGAATTTTTGAGATGGGGATTGATTATTTGTATTATTCAAACTATTGTTCTCATCTTGAGTGTTATTCTCACAACGTTTTGACCGAGTTAACCTCTAACCGTCTTCCGGTGAATTTTTTTGAACTTTGGACTCATTACGTTGAACTCAAAAACTTACAAAGAATTTAAAACTAAACCATTTACTCAACTTTTTTCTTTTCACATTCTATGAGCAAAGTTTTCGATAAAGGGGGAAAAAAATGCTGTTATTTTTGGTTAGTTTTTGACCTTGAATTCATTTTTTTTTACCTCCCAGCTACTTACATTAAGTGGCTTCATTGTCAGAAGTAATCCTCCCTGCCAAAAAAAAATTAATTGAGGTAAACTATTTTCATTCTGCTAGCCATGATCGAGTAAAAGTGCTTAAGGAATTTTTATTTTATTATTAGAATCGCCTGTAGTGAGGATTGAAGCTTCAACTTCCAGAAGACTGTAACTTAGAAGTCATTGTTATTCAATACCTTTATCTATTGCACCACGTAGAAGAATAACAGTCTATCTTACGTATTAAATAAAATATTTAGTTCAAGAGCCCATATAGGTTACAGGGTTCAATAAATATTCCTAAGCTCGGCAAAATGTAGCTAAAGAAGGTTGGAGGTTATATCGGCCAAAACGTTGTAATAATAACATCCAAGATGAGAATAATCGTCCAAATAATACAATGCATTGGTAAACCTGTATTGATGATAAATTATTTTAAAGAAAATACAGTTGGGAAATTAGTCAAAAACAATTAATTTTACTTTATCAGTAAGTATGGTCCTAGACCAGAAATATGCCCCTTTCATATCAAAGAACACACTTTTAATTTAATGGTTTGAATTAAAGTAATATCCAGCCCTCATTTTAGGTCCAATCTGGTACCTTACTTCCTGAAAATGTAAGATGGCTCCCACTAATTATTTTACTCACAACTAATATTTTTGTCAAACAAACATGCTTGGATTTAAGATAAAAAGTTAAGCATTTTTTTTTAATACAAATAGAATAGAAATTACTAGGTAAACTAAAATAAATTTATTTTGACTAATTTCCCAACTGTATTTTTAATTTATATAGCCAATAGTAACATCTACCAAATTATTTAGGCATGTTATCATCTGGTACGTTTGCACTTTGTGCACTGGATTTCCATAAATGTTAGCTCGGGCTCAACCAGAAGCTAACGTAAACCACCATAATATGCTAAGTGTTGATCAAGTTGATCAGCTAATGAAAAGACGATAACAAACGTGCTTAGCCAATAAAAATCGATGCAGACAACTTTTAATTGGAAGAAAAAAAAAATTAGTTTTTAATCACACACAAATTTAATCAGTTTGACCCTAAACCCTCTGTTTTTGTTGTTGTTGTTGTTGTTGTTGTTTTATTCTAATTAGTATCTGATAATGTAATTTTTGTTTCATAGCATTTTTAAATTTAATTGGCGCTTGACATATTTTGGTAGTTTACGTCAGCTGCCAGTTAAGCTTGCGTCAACATCATGGAAATCTAGTTCACAGAGTACAAAAGTATCCATCATCTTTTATAAATATATATATTTGATTTTTTTCTGTAAAAACAAAACCTTTAACATTCTAAACATCTGGTATCATTCTGTATGACAACAATATGCTTACAATTAAAGACACTAATTTATAATGTAAAATATGTGTTACTTCTGTAATTAAATAAAAACTAATTGTGTTTGCAGAAATTAGTATTTACCTTTTCAGTACATTAGGAACTCCTATCTAATTGTGAGTAATGTTTTCACAAAATGCTTTCTGCAATTGAAATCATATTAAGCAAACTTATAACGTAGGATCCTTTTAAAAATATATCTATTTAATATAACTTTTTTTATTTATGCAACATTTTTAGCTGTATATGTGCATACATGTTTCAACTCAAGCCTAGGTTTCTTCAGGCCAAGTTGTTAAAATAAAAATGAGAATACTTTTTGACAAAGGAAACTTTTTAAACCAGAAAATTGACCAGAATTTCATTGTCTCAGACATCTTTAATGGCTTTATTATTTTACTTATTTGGTTGTTGTCCAGAATTTAGCCTAATTAAAAAAAAAAATAAATACAGAAAAATCTTTATGCACGTACCAGTCACGAAACAAAAATTTAATATTCCGAAAAATTATGTAAACTGATCAAGTAGTTCTGGCTGAGATAATTTTATAAATATTAATTCTTTAATATTTATAATATACTTTAATTTTACCATCTTGGATCATTTTGGTAAATTTAATTGCAATTTTTATTTTATATATATATATATATATATATATATATATATATATATATATATATATATATATATAAATAAAAGCAGGGATACCCTGTGTTGCCCAGGTCATATAAAAATAAAATGATGTTGCATTTGACAACACTTGCTAAATGAGTTTCGTTTTAGTTTAATTATTTTTACTGTGCAATAATTTATATCAGTTTTAAAAAAATTCACTGATGTCGATGCACTGCTATGAATTTGGAATATGGGCATGTGAACAAGAGAAAAAGAACTATTAAGCAGTTATGATTTAAAAAAGAAAATATTTGTGATTATATAATTAATATTTGTGTATTTAATAGTAATCTGATTTTTAAGTCAACCCTCAGCTAAATCAACCGCTGATAAAATAAAATTCGATTTCTTTTGAGCAAAGTAAATAATACAGAGTACAAAAAAAAAAAAAAATTTTTAATATCTTTTAACGTTGTTAAAATGCAAAAGCTTACTAAAATAAGCATTGTCAAAAACAAATTATTTTTAAAATTTAAAAAGTTAAAAATAAAAAATGAAACGTCCGCTGCAAGGTGGGCCAAATGCAAAAATAAATATTTCTCAGTCGATGTCTTAACTCAATAGGCCACGGCGACAGTCATACCATGACGTTGCAAATTTATGTAGTTAACGTATCAGGAAGGTGAAGTGGTTTACGCATGCGCAGATGCTGAAATCGTTAAGAAAGAAACGATTTTACGTGACTCCCGACTCCATCAGATCCTACGGTCGTTAAGGTAGAAAAAGATCAATATTTTGTTCTAAATTTCACATATGCGCCCATGTCCTTACCCTTTAAGACAGTACTGAAATCATTCTTATCTGATATGGATTTCAAAAGTTTTAGCAAAACATACAAACATACTAACAGACATCTCTCTTATTTAATAGAAAATAAAATAATTTTTTAAGATTTTTAGCTATACCCATTACAAGGCTGATTTTGATCTCTAGTTCGAATTGTTATTTTCCCCATTTTTATTAAAGACGGCGGACTGAGACACACCATCGCTTACTTTGATTTTCTTAGTAAAAAAAAAACTACTTGATCAATTTATGTGATTTTTGGAACATGATATTTTCGTTCCATTACAGGTACATACAAAAAATTTTCTGTAAGTTTGTTTTTATAATTAGGTTGAATTCTGGAGAAGAATCATTTATTTTATTTGTCACTTTGAAGTATTCAGAACTCACACTTAGTATCTTCTGATTAATACTTACATAATTCCAGTTTAATTTTAAAACTCTACATAAGTTAAAAAGAAACAGTTTAATTTAACGCAACCAGAACTTCGGTAACTATAAGGTTTTGAATTTTATTTTTATGGATCTAACCTATGTGTCTATAAAGACTTAACATATAAGGATTACTAACTCTTTTGGGTTTTATTATTTAATGAATAAAATTTGTCACTAATGAGTTATGTAAAAATATAACTCATTGATGGCCGAGTTTTTGTTTGGCTGTGAAACATTTTTCAATCTTAAAAAAAAAAAAATTATTCCAAATTTTTGTAAAGTTTGGTTGGGCTTTCTTCTTTTTTTTTTTTTTTTTTTAAATTTTTCTCAAGTGTTGCCTCAATTTAATTAGAAAACATTGTCTCACCTTTACTTTTGCTAAGGAATTTTAGAAAGAAACCAACATTGCTTAATGACAAAGTCTTTAGAGTGAAACAATTTTGGTACAACTAACTTTGAATTCGTAGGTTTCCATTCACAACTAATTGGAATCCTCTGAATTATTTTATGAAAAAAATTTACTAAAAAAATAAATTAAAACTAACTACTGCAGATTATGAATCCTTAAATAAAATGTGATTTTTTGATTTCAAATTGAAAAAAAAAAAAAAAAAAGAAACTAATTTTTCTTTTTCTTTTTTTTAAACTAGAAAAAGAGTTTTGGTCCTAAAATTTAATTTCTACTCATTGTATAAATCGATTTCATATTTGTGTCTGATGTTGCAGAAACGAGAAAGAAATGCCTTTGAGAAGATAGTGGGGAACCGAATAGCCACGTTCCTGGTCTATGTAAGTGCTCACTGTATGTTGGTCATGTGCTGAGCAAACCTGATGCAAAAAAAAAAAAAAAAAAAATCTTCCCAGATAAAAGAACTCCAACTAGTAGCTCCCCATTCTCTACTTATTATCTCTATTATCTCCCTTTAATGTAGCATTGTTAATTCATAGTTGCCAATTGAGGGTAGATAAAGAGGCACCACAGCATGAATCACTAACCACCCAACCAAGCTAGGAGTGGTTTACAAAATGAAGAGGAGTTCAAATGGCAGACTTTCCACTCATCACTTCAACAGCATTTACTTCTTATTCACAAACTAACTAAAACTGTAAATGACACAATATTATTATTTATCTTTCAAGTTTGTTTTTATTTATTTTTATTTTAATTTTACAAAGAAAAGAAATTCAGATATTTTTTCTCACACTATACATTCAGCATATTATAAACTAGTAAAATTTAAAATTCTACTAAAATCTAAGTAACATAAAATTATGAGAGATGTATTAAGGTAAACACTGCTTATCCATTTCAGATGTCAAAACTGGAAGCCATCACCAAGTATAATTTTCTCTTTAACCCAGACCAGAGGATAAATCATGAATTTTTATCACCTAATTATCTAATAGAAAGCTGAAGTTCTCTTAGAGTGTCTCTTTTTTATACATACATTTTTAATTCTTACCTAACCTTTGACCTACACAAATCTATGATCATTTGCTTTTAAAGGCAGTTAAGCAGCATGAATGTTCCAATTGATCAAAAGAAAAGCAAATGTTGTCAAAAGAATTGTGAAACTCATAAAATTGTTGTCCCTTAAGTCAAATGTGTTTGTGATGTGAACATTTGTTGTTGTAAGGTCTGCCATACGTGTGTACGTGTGCACGCCCATATGTACACGCGTTTACCTTCACTTTGTGAACCACCTCCTCTAGCACTGCACTCATCACTTCTATGTTTATCTTGACATATTCTTTCCTTGATCCAAAACTGAGTCTATAGCCCTTTTCATTCATTGATCAACCAGAAAGAAGAAACAAATGCCTTCAAGAGATTGGGTACAGGAAACCGGATAGCCACGTTTTTAACTTATGTAAGTGAATCAACTTGTTTTGTTGTTCAGAGTGAAGGTGATACAACTTTTGTTTTACGGTTTAACATTTAATTTTATCTTTATCTACTACTTTGAAAAAAAAATAAAAAATAAATAAATATATACATATATATATATATATAAGCACACTAAGTTGCACAATTTTTCTTTGTACTCATGATTCACTATTAAGATTAAAAGCCATTTGAGGATAAGCATTAACAAGATGAATAAATTCAAAGTTGAATAATGAATGTTATTAGATGATTGAACATAATGAACGGAATGAATAAAATTTGATTACAGCATAATGACATACCCATAATTAAATAGGTATCAATATGTCTATTGATGTATGTTAGGGACAATCATTGTAATATGTTTTAATATGTCCATCTTTGTATGTATGAATGACTGAGTAATATGTGTCCTATTTGTATTGTTTCTTAGGAAACCTGCTTCCATTATAGCTATGTATGACTTCTCCGGAATGAAGGAACATGTAGTTTTATCTTTTATTTATCATCCCTAAAGATGATGAAAGCAGGATTCCTAAGAAAACATTGCAAATAGGGACCAATCACCTGGGGAATTTTAGCCGACTCTTGGGTAGCGCCAGTATATCACTTGGACAGCATCGCTACTCCAAATGTTGGGATGATCGATCTTAAAACTAAAAAAGTAGACACAGGCTAAAGTAACAACAGTGACAAAGAAGAGAGGTCAAATGCAGATGACCAATTGTAAAATAGAGGATGCATTTATTGCATCATAAGTACAAGAAATGATGAAGATGAACCAAAGGAAGACGATTGATTATGTCTATGAAGTAAGAAGGTTAGACCAACAGGAATGATGTACCTGGACAACAGTTAAGGCTCAATCGACAGGAATGAGAGAAACTGGAACCTGGACAGCAGGAAGGGCTGGATCAACAGGACTGGAGAAACTGAAATCAGGAGCTGGAGCAGAGGTTGTAAGAATGAACTGGAGAAAGTGCTGCAGGAAGGAGTTGGAGTAAGAACCATTGGAAAGATCTGAGTAGGATCTTGAAAGGCAAGCTGCAATCAGATGGATGGAGCAAGCAGTAGTAAACTGAAAGTTTTAGCGCATTAAGTAGTTTGAGTTTCTCTGAAAAGGGCAGTTTGACTTCATCTAGGCTTGGAAACTTGTCACAGTCGGAGATGGGGGCCTCTTGACCCCCCCCCCCATTCCAGCTAGAACACTCCAAATGAGGAAAAAGCTGCCGAATCCGTTTCTGAATTGGCATCTTACATTCAACAGGTTTATGAAACAAGCGACTGAAATTCTTGGACAAAAAAAAAAAAATAGCTGGGTTATTAGTTGACTGTGTTTACATAGTTTTCAGCCAAGTTTTGAAGAATTTAAATGTTTTGGTTGGAGTTAGCAAAGGATATTGTGAAGCTATAATACGTGAGTTTGTGACTGTCAGGAAAAAACCAAAAAAAAAAACCCAACAATCTTGTATTTTTCCATTGAATGGAATAGGAGCAACAGTAAAATCGGGTAGTTTTCCAGAATGTTTTGGGTATGTGGCTTATACCAATTCTTTTGATGGAGAGGTGTTGAAATTTGTAATGCTTGTAAACATGAGAGCAGCGAACAGATGAATACGACAAACTAATTCATACACAATTATGGAAATATTATCTATCTAATGATTTGATGGAGTCATAATGTGAAATATAACCAAACCCAACACATTAAGTTGTAAGATTTGTTAAAAACACTATATTTGCCCAGTATAGATATTATCCTAAGGAAGAATTGATTATGCTGGTCTGATAAGTCAGCATTCATCCACCTGAGTAAACCATTGCAGAAACATAGATGTCATCAATTGCAGGAAGGTTGACCAGCCATGGAAAACTTTGAAACAAGTGGTAACACAAAATTGTAAAGATCTAAGTTTGAAGACAGGAGAGTAAGCCAGAGAAATATTAAAAAATGCCAACCTCTAGACAAGATAAAAGTGACGTAAAATGAATAGCGAGGAAGAGATGTGAGCAGTTTATGGCAATTAAAGTTATTGACGTTAGATTTGAAGATGACCATGCTGATAGTGCAAGGAAGCAATTCCATAGTAACATGTTCCACAGATGAGAAGTTCTTGGAAAGAAACTTTTTATGGAAATTCCTTCTTTGCAATTGTGGTGGGAAGTCAAGTTGTTGCTGTGAATGTCTTAAAAAGAGGGCCCAGAGATTGAATTTCAGTTGAACATCTTTTCTGTGAGAAGGGGCTGTAAAGTATAGAAGAAATCATCTCACTAGATTTCGAAGTCCATTTTGTCAAGATAAGAAAGTGTTCTGAATAGCACTTCCCCCAGATATGGCAGCAGTATTACATCCATTTTCATCAGAAAATTGCTAAAAACTATTTTAGATTAAAAATAGAAATAAATTCATGATTTTGGTTCTAAACTTTGTTTAAATTTGTCCAACAAATGCAAGTTTGGGATTTCAGATGAAAATTATGGATGTAACCTTTGTTGTGGAGTGGCAAATACCCATCACTATCAGAATGAATAATAATAAGGAAGAGCGCATGAAGGTTATTTTGGATTCATTTGATGTACCAAAAACCTCAGGTGGTATCATAACAAACACTTTATCAACATTAAACATTGATCCAAAAAGAAAAAGATATGGCTTCTGGAGGAAGTGAAATTTCAAACAGGGTTGATGTTGTGAAGTGGCAAACACCCCTCATTACCAAAATGATAAAATATGTATTTGGTGTTATGTGGGGAAAAAAAAATAGTTGTTTTTTAAGATTTATCCTTATTAACAGTAACAATAACCTTATAAAAAGATAAAGTTATTGTCCAAAATTCTCCCTATATTATAACACTAAAATAAAGAAAAATCTGTATACATGATGAAACGAAAACATCATATTCCAAAAATCATGTAAATTGATCCAATAGTTTTAATTTTAAATAAGAAAATCAAATTTATGAATAACTATTTAAAATAAATCTCAAGAAACAAAGGGAGATAACTCAACAATTCAAACTTACAAAATTTATATTGCAATGCCTACAAAATTCCATTAATCACTTAAAAATGATTTTCGTTATAAAACAACTAATTGATTGATTTATGATTTTTTGGAATATGATATTTTTTGTTTTGTGATACAGAATTTTTCTTGACTTTTATTTTTAATATAGGGGGAATTCTGGACAAGAACCAAAGATATTTTTGAACTCTGATTTGGTTCAAGCTGACTTTCATACCATTATTTAAATGCAAATAAACATAAATTTCCAAGTTTAAAGGAGCAGTGAATTATTTGGTTGGTTGGTTGGTTGGTTGGTTAGTTTATCTGTTTGCTTTATGGCATATCAACCATGCTTGAGTTATTTAATACTTAATTCAGTTATTATGGTTAAAGATTTTATGCTTCAAATTCTTAATATCTTCTAATATTTATTCATGGTGCAAAAAATCTTTTATTTATCTTAATTAGTTTTACAATATTATTTTCCATGGAACATCAGCCCATTTTATGTAAGTTTATGCAAAATTATCATTTTTGTAAAAGCCCTTATCATTTAAATACTTGATCTTCAAATATTTAAAAACCAGCAGGGAGATGTGATGTTGCCTGGAATGAGGATCAACGAATGTTCCACACTTCCAATACTTTGTAAACGAAATTGATGAAATCACTCACTTTTCAGTCAAATCGATTGAGTGCACGCTCTAGTGGGAGACCCTCAAATCTATTGGATTCCTAAGGAGTGACTCCACATTTCCGAAAGCTTCCATACCAGAGCCTCACCACTAGATACAGCTTTTTGTCATACAAAAAAAATCGAGGAATGAATGCTTAGATTCCTAACAAGGATTTAAAGAATATTTTTTATCTATTTTGGCAAACCAAAAGAACATCTGACTCAAATTTTGCGACAAACTGTCCGGTCAGATTTGGTTCCTGATGACTTCCTAGTTTGGGTTGCTTACTCTTCAGGTTTGCCAAATCTTGTACTAATTTTTATTTATTAATTTATTTATTATATTGCTAGGTGAAAATACAGAATAATTAACAAAGCCTCTCCCTATGTTAGGAATAGCTTTCTACATAATTTCTGCAGTTTACTAGCCATGCTAAACTAACATTATTTAGAAAGTCATTCTTAACATGGAGAACAGAAACCCTTTTAACTATTCTGTGCTTTCACCTAACAATTTAATAAATAATTTAATAAATTTTGGAAAATGAAACTCTTGCAAGGAGTTATATTATGAATGGAGTTTAATATTAATAACCGAGCCTGACCAGACACCGTTTACTGTGGATTTTAAGTCGGACGTTCGTATGGCTTTCCTTATTTCCTTATGATTGTATTATTTGAAGTGACAAATTTCTAGACTGTGTGCGTATGAATATAAAAAATTAAAATATTTTTACAGGATTTGGTAAAAGTGTAATCGATTTTTTTTCTTTGTATTTAGCTTTTATATTGCCAAGAAAAGATTTGGAACGACTGTTATAGACAAAGAATTATATAACGTAGCAGTTCTTTGCCTAAAAGTGATCGGGGCTTCTTTTAAGAAAATGATCTCAGACTTTTACACCAATATTAATGCATAACAGCTTTGCTCAGTAAATGATTCTTTTCTAGTAAAATTAAAGTGTTTATAATTCATAAAATTAAAAACTCAATGTTTTAACGATTTGCTAAACTCAGACATTGCACTTTACGATAAATTAATTTTTTTTTAAGACTTTAGAGGTCTTTAAATTTAAATCATACAAAAACATCTTTCTTGTAAATTGTCTCGTAGTTCTTTTTCTAAAAATAATGTTTCAATTTAAAGTAATCTTGCAGTATTGTTAACAACTAATAAATCAAAAAAATTTAAAAATACAAAAAAAAAAAAAAAATTGGCTGCTTTTCACTTTGTTGTCTGCTGTCAATGCCATTTTTGTTCATGTTCGATAATTTAACGATAAATTCAGAGATAATAAATCGTACAATCATTTTCTGCACTTTAAAAGTATAGAAATTGGTAGAAAATGAAATTTTAATGCTTTTGGCGACAGTTATTAGTTGCCATTTGCTTTGTTTCAAATTTTTTTTTTTTTTTAAATTCTCGGCTGTTAACTATATTACAGGATTATCAAATTTTAAACTTTTTCTAAAGTATTTTCACAACAATATTTAAGAAATGTATCCATTTATAGAATTTTATTAAATTTTCCGGTACAAACCTCCTATCGTGATGCTTCACCTATTTATACTTTACTTTTTCAGATGAGCGATGTTCCAAGTGGAGGAGCCACTGTCTTCCCTTATATTGGCCTAAAATTATTTCCCAAGAAAGTAAGTATTTCAGTAGATAAATCAAGGAATTTAGTTTTCTCAAATGTGTAAATTGTATACAGAGGTACACACATACCTTTCGAATCCTGTGACTGGTGGTACAGTTATATCTAGCCACACTGATGAGTCTTGGTTATGATAAAAATTAAGTGAATAAAAAAATATTTATTACTAATCATTTAGATCTCCATACAAGTAAGAGTTATAGAAAAAGCTTCTAAAGCAATATTTAAAAGTTCCCTCCCTTTGGTTTGTCAAACACTCTATAGAAATTAGTTATGTTTGTTTGAGGAATAGTAGGAATATTTCCATTTCTCTGTCATATAGTTTTCTTCTTGGTTATGGAAGCAAAGATGTCTGACAAGTAAAAGGTGATTTTCGTCCAAGGTTCAGATCTAGCCACACTCATTAGTGTTGGTTAAGATGAAACATATTGTTGTGAAGGAACATAACTGGCTATACACCGGTTACAAACTGTATATATATATTGGACTGTTTGGCAGACAGCGGCAGACAAGCAGTCGCAGTAAGACGGATAGTCTTACGTGTTGATTATCAGACTTTCTTCCCCATACTTGTTACTATGTACTTCTATTTACCTTAGGCGAGCAGCCTTACGTTTCTGTATTATAAATAAACCCCATTACACATACCACTCGGTGTAACTCACGTTTGTCTTTATTTCCTAAGTATTTAGGAATATAACAATGGCGACGAAAGGATGTTCTTTCTCTTAACAGAGATAAATTACCGTACCAAGGACTGTGTACAATGCAAGGATTTTTTGTTTTACGAAAAAAACAAACTACACAAGGATTTTTGACCACGTGCGTCAATGAATTTAAAAATTTTTCCTACCTAAAGTAGCGAAAAGTACGGATTTTTCTTCGTAAAGAACTCACAAGAAATTATAGAAACATGTTCAAGGTAAAGTGGAATTTATATTTATTTTGACAAGTAAAAAAAAAAAAAAAAAAAAAAAAAAAATGGTCGCAAGTTGAATTCGAAACTACACTAAAGGATTACGAGTTTCGAAAGAAAAAATATAAATACAACGACTATTGTACCATTTTATGCCACGTGGGAACGGCAGCTATATATATTTTTTTTTTTGGGGGGAAAATTAATTGTTTGTTATTGCCTTTATATAAATAATTGGAACTATTTGTCGTGGGAAGTAAGAAATATTTTGTGTATGAACTTACGTTGTTGAAAAAAAAAAAAAAAAAAAAAAAAGAATTATTTTACAAAGCCTGTTGAATTACTATGGATGAACTTTGTTGAAACGTGTTGTGTCTGCATATTGCTACTAATTTACGATATACGTAAATTTACGATTTTTCTTTGGAATTATTGTGTAGAATTCGAAAAGACATTTTTGTACTAGAAGCTAACATGGAACAATTAGCAGAGTTAACTAAGGCTCTAGCCCTTAGCATCCAGGAACAGACAAAAATGACTCAACAATTTTTAGCGCAACAACAACAACAACAACAACAACAAATTCAACAACAACAGCTACAGCAACAGCTGCAACAACAACAAGAAAGAACACAAAAAACTTTAGAGGCACAACAAGAACAAACAAACATACTACAACGACAAATGTCGACACAGCAAAAGAATTTAGAAAAGCTAATTCTAACGTCGACCGGGAAGAAGACTAATTTTTCTGCCGAGGGTATTTCAAATTCACTAACGGAATTTCGTTACTCCCCGGATACTGGTGTTACTTTCCCTGCATACTACAGAAGATACGAAACAATTTTTACGAAAAGATGTTTAGACTGGACCGATGAGGAAAAAGTTACCCTGCTACTACAAAAACTGGGTACTGATGAAAACACCAAGTATGCAAATCTAATTCTACCAAAAAAACCGGAGGAGGTTTCGTTCGAGGAAACAATTAGTACCTTGTCGAAAATATTTGATAAAAGGGATAGCCTATTTCACTCTAGATACAAATGTTTGAACATTCAGAAGGCAGAAGCTGAAGACTATCTAGAATATGCTTGCACTGTGAACTGTTTATGCGAATCATTTAAATTGAATGAAATTTCCGCAGACCAATTTAAATGTTTAATCTTTGTACAAGGTCTCACAGCACCAAGGGACAAAGATATACGTTCACGGATCCTAACAATTATGGAGGCGGATCCTAACATAACATTGCAAAAAGTCACTGAAGAGTGTCAACATCTGATTAACATAAAGAAAGACAACACTCGCATTGAAGAGAAAAATATTTTTAAGGTGCAGCAAGTAAAAAGGCAAGGGACCACAAGAAAGTCCAGGTTCCAAGAACACAGGATCCTTAAAGGATACAAAGACCCAAAGCTAAAGTGTAAATGTTGTGGTAGTTTAAGACACAACAATAAGACCTGCTGGTTTAGGAACAAAATATGTTATGAATGTGGTCTCAGAGGTCACAAGGGAGCATACTGTGCCCAGAAGAAAAGACAAGGGACCGATAATGTAAATACGCTTCGCATGAATAAAGAAAAAAGCTGCGAAAGACGGAAATATGTTGATGTTCGGATAAATGGACATCTGGTTACATTGCTTCTGGATAGCGGTGCAGATATTAGTATTATAAATGAAGATATATGGAAAAGGATAGGTCGACCTGAATTAACGAAAACCAGAAAGACGGCGAGAAGTGTGTGCGGCAAAAGATTAGAGTTCAAGGGAGAATTAAAATGCAAAGTGACATTCGCTAACCAGACTCATAAATCCAAAGTGTACGTCGTACCAGGAAAGAATACATGCCTGTTTGGGGTAGATTGGATTGTCCTGTTTAATTTATGGGAGAAACCCATAAATTCGTTTTGTAACGTTTTAACTGCAGAAAAAGCAAACCAAAGGGAAGACTTCCTGAAGGATTTGAAAACTGAATTTCCCAATGTTTTTGCCGAAGGACTAGGACTCTGTATTAAGACAGAGGCAAAATTTGAATTAAAGAAAAATGCCACTCCAGTATTCAAACCTAAAAGGAATGTGCCTTTTTCAGCGATGGACGCAATCGAAAAAGAGTTGGATAGACTTCAACAACTGGAAGTCATTGAAAAAGTTAACCACACAGATTGGGCAAGTCCAACCGTGTATGTAAAGAAAAAAAATAACAGAATAAGGGTCTGTGGAGATTTTTCAACGGGTTTAAATGACTGTCTATTGGACCATAATTATCCCCTTCCGTCCGCAGAAGATCTGTTCTCTAAGCTTAACGGAGGAAAAATTTTTTCTAAGATAGACCTCTCAGATGCTTACTTGCAAATTAAGATCAGCGATGAATGCTCCAAATACTTAGGCATAAATACTCATAAGGGCATTTTTAAGCTAAAGAGGCTTCCTTTTGGATTAAAGGTTGCTCCTGCTATTTTCCAGCAAATTATGGACACGATGCTGGCAGGGTTGGAATTTTCAATGGCCTACCTTGACGATATCCTAATTAAAAGTGAAAATTTGCAAGATCATAAGAAGCATGTAAAAGAAGTATTCAAAAGAATACAGGAATTTGGTTTTAAATTGAGCCCAGAAAAATGCGATTTTTTTATGAAAAAAATTAAATATCTAGGTCAAATAATCGACAAAGAGGGTCGAAGACCAGATCCACAAAGGACTGAAGCAATTGAAAAGATGCCTGCTCCAGATTCAGTGACAAAATTAAAATCGTTTTTGGGATTAGTTCAATACTATGCAATTTACATCCCTAACATACATAATTTAAGAGCTCCTCTTAACGAGTTACTGAAAAAGGGTGTTAAATGGAACTGGAATAAGGAATGTGAATCTGCTTTCCAAAATATCAAAAGATGTCTACTGTCAGACTTAGCATTGGCACATTTCAATCCAGAAAAGGAACTAATACTAGCAACGGACGCCAGTGATTACGGTGTTGGCGCTGTATTACTTCACAAGTATGAGGATGGTAGGACAAAAGCTATCGCCCATGCTTCAAGAACGTTGGTTGCAGCGGAGAAAAATTACAGCCAAATTGAAAAAGAGGCGCTGTCGATAATATTTGGAATTACAAAGTACAATCGATTTCTCCATGGACGATCTTTTATTTTGCAAACCGACCATAAACCCCTACTTACCATATTTGGATCAAAGAAAGGCATTCCCACACATACTGCGAATCGATTACAGCGATGGGCTGTAACCCTCTTAAACTATCAGTTTAAGATGGAACATGTATCCTCAAAAAAGTTAGGACACGCAGATGCATTATCACGGTTGATCCCTAAAAGAAGCGAAAGTTTCGAAGAAACGGTAATTGCTGCGCTTAAAGACGAAAGTGAATGTACAAGTTCAATGTGTAATATGATACGTGAACTTCCGGTAACTTTCGAAAAAATAAAAAAAGAGGCAGTAAATGACATTTTCATTAAGAAAATGAAAAATCAATTGGGATGGATAAAAAAAAATAAAAAGGTAGATCAAACAACGCCTTTTTCCATCTGTGAAGATGTGCTCATGTATGGTGAGAGGATCGTAATTCCACTAACGTTACAGAGGAAAATTCTGAAGGAATTTCATACAGGTCATCCGGGCATTTCGAGAATGAAATCCCTTATGAGAGGATATGTGTACTGGCCTGGTATGGACAAGGAAGTTGAAAAATGTGTCAAGACATGCAGAGGATGTCAATTAGCAGCTCGAGATCCTCCAGTAAAAACGACGCCATGGCCAAAGACGGACCTACCCTGGTCACGTCTGCATATTGATTATGCGGGACCTATAAATGGTTATTTTTACTTGATTATTGTAGATTCTTTTTCAAAATGGCCAGAAATATTTAAGTTTAGACATCCAACAGCAAAAAACACTGTGAGTGCGCTTAATGAAATTTTTAGCCGTTTTGGAGTGCCAAAAACCTTAGTGAGCGATAATGGAACAGCATTTACTGCTCATGAATTCAAAGAATTCTGTGACTCACTAAATATTCTACATATGACAACACCTGTGTACCATCCACGATCGAATGGGTTGGCCGAAAAATTTGTAGATACGTTTAAAAGGGCACTTAAGAAAAATCTTACTACGGACACAGACGAACAATGTATTCAAACATTTTTAGCAATTTACAGGGTGACACCAAATCCTAATAATAATGTCAATTCTTCCCCGGCTGAGCTAATGTTTGCAAGAAAGATAAGATCTGTCTTCGATAGGCTGCTACCAGAGAAAAAGAAAGTTTTCAAAAAAAGAAAACCTTAATACCAAGTGCTTCTCCCCAGGTGAAAATGTATATTTCAAAAATTTTCAAAATGGACGAAATCAGTGGGTTGAAGGTATTATCAAAAAAAGGATTGGGAGCATGGTCTATACCATCCAAGGATTAAGTTTTGTCTGCAAAAGACACAGAAATCAAATACGTCCCAGACTGTCTCCAAATGTGGAAGAGACACCAATGGAAACATTGTGCGATATTTTTGATATACCAAAACCAGCGTGTGTACCGCAAACAATGAATATTTCGCCTGAACCGACCATACGGGCTGGACAGAAACCTTTACCCCGGGTAACGCTGACCAGAAGGAAAAGCGCAAGAAAGAGAAAAATTACCAGGAGATTAAGCCCTGACCCTAAAAGGAAGAGGTATTTAAGCTAAAATCAGGAAGATTTCAGCTTCAGGGGGAGGTGTTGTGAAGGAACATAACTGGCTATACACCGGTTACAAACTGTATATATATATTGGACTGTTTGGCAGACAGCGGCAGACAAGCAGTCGCAGTAAGACGGATAGTCTTACGTGTTGATTATCAGACTTTCTTCCCCATACTTGTTACTATGTACTTCTATTTACCTTAGGCGAGCAGCCTTACGTTTTTGTATTATAAATAAACCCCATTACACATACCACTCGGTGTAACTCACGTTTGTCTTTATTTCCTAAGTATTTAGGAATATAACACATATCAATATGGATATTGAAAAATACTCATAAATAATTATATACATATTTCATTAAATAATATAGACAATTCCTGTATACATATTTTGGTTTTATTTCTTTTTTTAATTTTCCTATGAATTTCTTTGCTTTAGGTAAGAACTGACTGATGTAGCTGTCATAATACCTTTTGACCAGAGTATTTTCAGCTCTGTTTGATCATCAGGGATAATTAACAGAATTGATTTTAGGATATTTATAGAAGTGTGTTTGTATGTTTTTCTTTTCTCCTCAGTAAATACATTAACTATTCTTGTCACTTTTAATGGCATTTAAGAATATTATCACTGTTATTGAAATTTATAATATTTAATATTTACTTTTTTAGCTTTAATTACTAATGCTTTTAGTATATGAAGTATATTCTTATTAGTGGTATGTTCAAGAATAACAAGAAACACATATTTCTGTAAATATTCTAAAATCTGTTGTGTTAATCCTTGATAATGGATCCAAACAGATCTGAAAATATTTGGGTCAAAAGTAGACTATGGCATGTATATCAGCCAGTTCTTGCCTGAAACAAGAAAATTAGAAAGTATCAAAACTAAAATATGTACACAAAGAATTGTCTACATTATTTAATGAAACGTGTCTCAAGAAAATAATGCTGCCTAAATTATACACACACCTTATCATTCAAACACGGTAGTGTTTTGAATATATGGTTAAGTGGCAGTTTTAGTTATTTAGAATTGCTTTAAAAAGCTTCACCGCTCACTCGTTTTTCGACCAAATTTCAAACAATTATTACAGCTTATAGATCACCTTCTTAGCTATATTGTGAAAAAAAATTTTCAATTTTCGTTCAGTAAAACAAAAGTTATGAATTTACTGGTGTTAAAATCATAAAAAAAAAAAAAACATAAGGAGGTGAGCAACGTTTTTTTATAACTGGTTTCCATAGTAACCACGTTGCTTCAGTGTTGTTGCAAAAAGAGAAGTAACAAGTGAAACAGAGAGAATGAAATCAAGTGCTGTACATTGTTATTACATATGTGTTTATGGGGGGGGGGAAATAAGACTGAAATTAAACAAAGAACAAGTGAATTTATTGGATGCCTGGAAAAATCATGGATTACAATAGAAAAATGCAAGCATGAAAGATGATATGGTTAAGCTTAAACATGGAAAAGTAAAGGAATAGTTGTTAAAACTGGAAAAGAAAAGGACAAGATATTCTAGTAAAAAAAATATAAATTTATAACTTAAAATATTGCAGCATTAAGAATTTTTTTTTTTAAATTCAATTTATAACATTATATAATCAATTCTTAATGCTGCAATATTTTAAGTTATAAATTTATTATACTTTTTACTAGAATATCTTGTCCTTTTCTTTTCCAGTTTTAACAACTAGTCATTTACTTTTCCATGTTTAAGCTTAACCATATTATTTTTCATGCTCACATTTTTCTATTGTTTATATATATATATACTATCTGCACATACCTGGCATTGCCAGGTAAGAAACATATTGCCGGGCAGAGGATTTAGTCACATACTATTTAAGATACACCAAATATCCTAAGTTATTAGGATTTTCCTGAAAGTTGACCATATTTTAGAATTTTGGAAGCATAAAACATAGCCCAATATCTATGAAGTTCAAACAGGGAAATAAAATCTCATAACTTAAAGGGAAACAAATCCTAGGTTAAATGTAAACTAACTCCCATTTTTTAAATGAAGCTGATCTTGGTTATAGTAATAATTAAAACAAAACATTAACTGAAAATTAAATTAGAAATAAATTCAATTAATCAACTTTATATAATATTTCTAAATAGAATACTTAAAACAATTATATTACTAATAATTTCCATTAAAAATTTAGAACATATTGTTAAAACATTTTATTTAATGTAATATGCAAATGAGATAACCCCTTGAGTATTGATTCCTTTTGAATAAATAGTATACATAGAAATCATGTAGTAACCGTTTTCAGTATTAAAATTTATTTATGAAATAATGTAACTTTTGTATATATATTAACCAAATTGTAAACAATTAAACATGTATGTATTTACATATATATAACATCTAAATGACTACTTTAACCACAGTTCCTGATTTCAAAAAAAGAAAAATTAAAAGATTCATCTGCCTTACTTTTAATGCTAGTTTTATTTATGGTGTCTTTTAAATTCAATTAAAACCCTCCAAAATTTGCTGATGAGGAGACCTTGCTTACCAAAAAACTATATATAATTATTCTACATAACTTGATGTATACCACAATAAAAAGCATTGTTTTCCGAAACGATCGTACAGATAATTGATTTTGTTGTTGTTCCTTCTTATGAAACGGATTTTTAATTTAATTAAAATTTGATTTTTAAATTTTAAATTATAAATCACATTACTTAATATTGAATTAGCTCTAGGACATTTAACTATCGAGCTTATTATATATCTAAATTACAACGAGCACTTTCTATTTCCTGTATTTTAATTAAACTAGTAATTTCACTGTTACATTAAAATACACTCAGCTCTTTAGACTATTGTTCTAATCTCCTTTAAATTACATATATATATATACATATATATATATATACACACACACTAATCTACACGTTGATCTTTAAAGGGTAAGATGAAAAATAATAAAAAGTGATTTTGAGATTATATTGTCTTAAAAAAACATTTTTTTTAAGCGCTACGAAAAGGTTATAAATATGATTATAGTTATATCTTGTATATTTATATTTAAATTTTTTTTTTCTTTTAACTCAATGAAGTTAAATTACACTTATTTGTAAGGAAAACACATAAGTCAAAACAAAAAAATATTGTTCACTTTGTGTATGCTTTGAAAAGCAGTAGTGGCTTTTAATATCGGACTTAAGACAGATGAAATAGGTAAGCAGATGATGCACATGAAATAGGTAAGCAGATGAATTTTTTGAAACCGGAAGTCACAAACTGGATAGACGGTTTAAATGTCCAAGCAAGCAAGTTCTGAATGTGATAATTTTATAGATATATACATACTAGTGTACATAAAAAAAAAAAATTATAAAAATTATGCTTCACCAGTGTTCGCACAAAATCATAGAATTAAGTTAGTAATTTAATTTTTTTGTGTGTAAATTATCATTTCTGATAACCTAAAGAAAAGAAAACCACTCACCATTGAAATTTTATTATAGAGTGGAAGATTTCAGACTCTTAATTTATTAAAAATTTATGTCAACATTTAAAGTGTCCAGTTAGAATTATAACTTAAGATGTTGTCCTAGCTTAAGCTCACCCTGATATCTTTATCTTTACATGTTTATCTTTATATGTTTATATATACATAATTTACTCCTAAACTAACTGACTAATAATTACGAATTTTGAAACACAGCTGCTAAAATTGTAAGAAATCTAAATATGGGCTATATTTACTTTCACAGAAAGGTAATGAAAATTTAGATACCTCTGATTTTTGTGAAATTTTAACAGTAGATATTTAGATATTAATAAGTATATATTTCCCAAATTTCAATTTCTTCTCAGTATTTTTAAGGGTTTTTTTTGGAGGGGGGATCCTCAGCAAGAACAGCAGGGGAAGACAAACAAAGTTCACGGATGATCTTAAGATCACAAGATGCACAACCATAGATATCAAGGACTGAATGCAGAAGGGACTGGAAAGCCATGTTCGCAGAAATAGACCTGATACATGAAGGGGAAGTGAGAGGGGGTAATATGAGCACAATTTCTAATTTGATATCAAATTTATATTAAATTTTTACTCATACTCATTAAACACCAACAAATCAATATCCCTTGAATTTTATTTTCTTCTTTTAAGCTTAAGCTTTGAATTAGACATTTTCTACAACAAAATCGTTTAATGGATTTTGATTAAAATTGGAATAAGTATTTTAGACCTAAGGTTTAGTATCATTATAGCTCGTTTTTAATCTTCTTAAAGAAAAATAAAATTGGTGCAAAACTGTCTACTGAGAATTAATTTCTTCTTGTGTTATTATATGTAAAACTATCATTCTTTAACAGGGTGCTGCTGCTTTCTGGTACAACCTCTACAGAAATGGTGAAGGAATCTTTAATACACGACATGCTGCTTGCCCAGTTTTAGTTGGAAATAAATGGGTAATGAACAAATGGATTCATGAACGAGGACAGGAATTCCGAAGACCGTGTTCAACAAATCCAGCATTATAAAGTTGAAACTTAAAAAAAAAAACTGATTTAGCATTAAACTAATCTAAACCATAAACGAAGATTTTTTTTTTTTAAACATGAAATGTCTTGTATACTTTTTCAGAAAACTTTAAAATCCTTAATTTCTTTCTTTTTTTTTTTTCTACAAATAAATTTTTTTTTTTATAATTGATGAAAAAAAAAAAAAATTTCTGTCAATGATATAAGATTGAAAAAAAAAGAAAAAAAATTTTTTTTTTGGACATTACTTTCTTCATGGGAGAGGAAAGAGACATTTTGTTTTACCAGTATCACTTAAAAATGCCAGCTATATTTTTGTAAAGATTTATTTCTCAATACCTGGCCTCTTATCATCCTTCACCTCTTTCTTTCTCAAAACAAAAAGTACTGAGGTGACTTTCCTCCACTACGATGTACATAAAACGTTAGTTTCATGTTGAATCAGATTTTAAAAAACTTTTTGTATGAGTGCATGTTCAAAATCTAAAGAATAAATGGGTTTATGAAAGAAACTTTTTGTCTTTCCTTTTTTTTCATAAATAAAAAAAAAAAGGTTCTGTAATCTTTCTTATGAACTGGAAAAGTTTTTGGTGCCTGTGTACATTAGTCAACTTTTAAGCAAACACATTTCAGATGAAAACATTATGTACTCATGTATTATGTCGAAATTAGTATAAATTCCAAAAATTATGAAAAATGATCAAGTAGAAAAATAATTACAAGTAAATATAAAATTCATAGAATTATCAAGTTTTATTGTATATTTTAATGTGGAAGAGTTGTGCGACCAATTCAGTATTACAAAGTGACTTAAATTAAGGTTCCATTATTTTGAAACATATTTTTAAAGAACATAATTTGTAGAGGATTTTTTTTTTGTTAAAAATACATCTACCACATATTCTACTGGATCATTTTTAGTAATTGGGGGAATTTATACTAATTTTCAATATGAAATGAAAGCAAGTAATGTTTTTACTTGCAATCCGTTGCTTTAAAAGATTGCCAATCTAAACAAACGCCAAGTTTTTATCTTCCATTTTAATAAAAATTGCATAAAAATATACAGGTTCGTAAAATTTACGAAAATTTCAAACCTACCATTAATACCTTTTTAATATCAACAAATACTTGTCATACTCCGTTTCCATAAATTATCAACTTTTGTTCATTCCAATTCTTTGCATTCTTCTCAAATATTCTTCATTAAACCAACAATCCATACATCTCATTAACACTTATCCTTGCATGGCCGTTCATTTATGAACGATAACTCAGCCAAAAAAAAAAAAAAAAAAAATTAAAGAAATAGTTATATAAACTTTTTTCTTATGGGTTTGTACAGATTCAAGGATTTTTCAAAGTTTTTCAAAAGTGGTTAAAAAAAAAAAAAAAAAAAAAAAAAAAAAAAAAAATCAAATATACAACAAATGTTACCATAGCCAATAAAAGTTACTTTGCAATCTACCTGCATAATTTTTTGGGTGTTTTTAAATAGTTTTAAATGCTTTTTTATTTAATCTCAAATATGAACTCTTTTTCGCGGCTTTTAATTACCAACCAAGATGGCTGCCGTCTTGTACATTTTTTTTTTTTTTTTTTGCATGGTCAGCCTAATTTTAAATTATCACAATTTTTTTTGTTGGGGAAAGGGAGGGGGTCGCCATTGGAGAATCCCGTCTGTGCAAGGAAAGTATTTTTTACAGGAGGCGGAGGGGGGGGGTAATTTTATTTATGTCGGCCACCATTTCTCATCCCCTTTGTGCCCCTACCTAAAAAAAAAATATATATTATAAATGAGAACTAAAATAGACTTTTATCTTTATCAAAAAACTACCTTGGGCAGTTTTGTGATAAAAGGACATAACTATTATATCCACAGTATTACTATGTAATTTCAGAACAATGTATTTCAACTTTATTTTCGACATTTAAAAAATATTTTAATGGTATTTTTATTAAGACTTAAAAAATAATTAAATAGTATTTATTTCAATTTTATTTTTAATATTTTGACACAGATGTTTACTGGGCATAAAGAATACAATTTTCAAGACATTTGCCATTTTTTTCAAGGATTTTTAAAGGTAATAGAAATTAGGCCTTTTCAAGGCAAGAGTCAAATTTAAATGACTTTTCAAGTCTGTACGAACCTTGACCGTACCAAAATGACATTCACCCTAGACAAGTTGAACTAACTTTCTCTGAAGATGATTCCATTTCTAACTAAATCATACAAAATAAATCTTTTTGGTCTTAACAAATGGAAGACTATAATCAAACAGCATAAAGGGATTCAATAGTAATATCTATGTATCAATAAAAGTGAATGTGTCTGTGTGTGTGTGTACATTTCCCAATGCAATAACTTTGTCAATTTTAAATCTGCAGACTCGAAATTTGATATACAGGGTACTGAGATTTGGGAAAATCTTTGTGATCTGTTTTCGGCCAGAAATTTGGCTGTTAAGGGGTCAAAGTTCAGTGATTTGACTTTTGAGAACTCTACCAAGCTCCTCCGACAATTTTGGGTCTAAACACCTGAAATTTTAGATATAGGTTCCTTGGACATGGATCTAACTTAATAACTTGATTTTAGTCCAAAACAATAAATGTTAAGGGGTCATAATAGGGGTCAAAGTGAAACAAAATTTGACCTCTGCGGTCTCTACCAAATTACTTAGACAATTTCTGGTCTAAACATTTGAAATTTTACATAGAAGGTATTCAGAGATAGGGCAAGCTTTTTCATCAGTTTGAGTCGAAAATTTTTAGTTACTTATATATAAATGTATGTATGTATGTATGTATGTATGTATGTATGTTTGCATGTCTGCCTAAAACTTTCGACAGAGGCGACGGATTTTACCAAGATCAGTATCATTTGAAAGTTCGACAAATATCTAAAAATTGGCTAAAAACATTAATATCTTCCCCTTCGACTAGGCACTTTTTTACAGAGGTAAACGTTAGGTTTTACCCCGTTCTTTTCCTCCTTTGCGGTACGGGTTCGAGCCTGCCTTCCTACTACCACTTTTTTTTTTTTTGCTCAACATACACATCCAAACACCCGGGCAACGCCGGGCTGAAATGCTAGTATCTATAAAAGTGAACATGTCTGTGTGTGTGACTGTCTGTGTGTGTACATTTCCCTACGCAATAACTCTGTCAATTTTAAGTCTACAGACTCGAAATTTGATATACAGGGTACTGAAATTTGGGAAAATCTATGTGATCAGTTTTCGGCCAGAAATTTGGCTGTTAAGGGGTCAAAGTTCAACGATTTGACCTTTAAGAACTCTACCAAACTCCTCCGCTAATTTTGGGTCTAAACACTTGAAATTTTAGATATAGGTTCCTTGGACATGGATCTAACTTAATAACTTGATTTGAGCCCAAAACAATAAGTGTTAAGGGGTCATAATAGGGGTCAAAGTTAAAAAAATTGACCGCTTATTTTTTATTTATTTTTTTTTGCTCAACATACACCTCCAAACACCCAGGCAACGCTGGGCTGAAATGCTAATATATATATATATATATATATATATATATATATATATATATATATATAAAATGAACTCATTTTTCCCCTATGATTTTGACCTTAATAGGATTAAAAATCAAGACATTTCATGCAAATGTAATATGCACAAACTGCAGCACAATATCTGAGATGTGTTATAGGCATATTACCTCTCCACTTCCTCGATAATCGTAGATTCCTATATTTTTTCTGCTGAGAGTTCACTGCCAAAATCGGTTAAAAATCAATGGAAGTAGTAAAATCTTTTCTCTCTAATTAATTCCTCCTTCCCTGCCACCACTTATACCATTTCCGGGATCATTCAAAAGGGACAGTTACGAAGGAACATTTATGCCATTTTTTTTTTTTCGCTTTATTTCGTTTTGTAGTTGCTTAAAAAAACTGGAATGGAATTTTAACGTTCCTTTTCTTTTATGCTCTCTACTGGGTGAAACGCACCATGGACTTAACCAAATCGAAGGGTTATTTATGCCATTTTTTTTTTTTTTTTTTTTTTTTTGCTTTTCACTGTGTTTTTTTTTGTTTTTCCGAACACGTTCATTTTTTTTTCTCCTTATTTTTGCTTTTTGTTTTTCCGTAAGTGGATAATAGATTATCCCCTCACGAATTAGCAGTTACTCAGAACTCAGATAATGGACCTACCCATCTAAGCATAATGGAACGTTTAAATATTCTTACAAACCGGCTTTCTAGTGTTCTTTTCAGTTTATTTGTTTGTAGTTCAACTAATCATGTTATATATTGAGGGATAGTGTACGTGGATCATTATTCAATCTGTAACATACACATACACCAGTTTTATCAAATTGTTGAATACCTATCCCCACCCCTCTGACAACTGACCTCCTATTTCACCTAGAAAACCAAGGGGACAATTTGCATACATTTGTTTTCCTTTTAGTAATGACATCAGAAAGACTTGGGTTTTCTTCTTTCACCGCAATTTATATGGTTAAATTTATTTATGCTTTATAGCATAAATAAATTTAATCATATAAATTGCTTCTTTGATTTTTTTTTTTTTTTTCTTTTTTAATCAACAAAAATATTTAAATTAGTTATCAGTTCAAATATGTATAGCAATTTTAAGAGAACGGGAGTAAAAATAACGAAAATTTATAATTAAAATTATTATTATTATCATCATCATCATTATTTACTCTGAATAAGGCATATTGCCCCTGAGGAATAAGTGAATACTGTGATTAAGGGCCAGAGTTAGAGGGAATCCTAAGTAGTGAGTTGTGCAACAAGATGTTTGTTCACCTTGCATTTAAATTCCTGCATGTTGATACAGTTAAAGGACCAGGAAGAAAATTTCAAAGGCAAGCAGACCGAGAAAAGAAGCTATTAGAATAGAAAGTTTTCCAAATAGTTTGTTGGAGCACATTCCGTAATACAAGCATGAGATGCAACACTATGGGGATAGGACAAGGACTGGAACTTGGTAAATAGAGCAGAACCTATTCAACGAGAAACTTTTTTGTTGACATCCATAGTTATATAAAAGTTGTTTAAACTACTCTTGATTTCTCCAAATTATTGAAATAACTTGTTACAGGAGGGTTCTTGTTCAACTGACTGGAAACTTTGCCAAATATATTATAGATTGACAGAGATTTACATATATACAGTCAACCAACATCCCAGATTTGACTATAACAATTTTGATTATTTCTAATAATTTGACTACAACAATTTCGATTTTTAATTATAATTACCGAATTGTGACCCATTATATATCTGGTCATGCTCAGCCTTTTTGGGGATTATGGCAGCGTACACGCGACAATAATAATTTAAAAATATATATTAAAAAATTCGGAAGTGGTTTGTGGTTCCTAGGTCCCAATATATACCAATAAAATAATTTAGAGGAAGGGAATTCTCCAGTCCAAGACAATATAGACGGAAGAAGAAACAAGTAAGTTGGAGACAATGCAAAGCAATTAAATTACAGTTTAAATATGAATATGTATGAATGCATAAAGGGATGAACTTTCCGAGTCATTCCTTGTTTGGAACGTCATTACATGTCATAGAAAGTAGATGGTGTTAATTAATTTACCGAACCCGCCCAATTACATTCCACGCTTTTTTGCTTGTATCATTTTATTTTCAAACAATATTTTGATAAAAAATATTATTTTTAAACATAAGTAAGAATATTCGTAAACTGATTAAAAATATGTAAATCAAAATATTTGAAAAAAAAAACAAAAAAACTATATATTCTTTCTTTAAGTTATTACATGTGAAAAATTTGTTACATTTAATTTTCATTGTTTCTGTGAAAATGTGTCTGTAAATAAAAATAATTTTAAAAAATATGTAAACAAACATTTATATAATATTTTATCTTACGCAGATTTCGTATTTATTATTATAGAGCCAATTCTCTATTGATTATTATATTGTACCCAACATATAGTAGTGGCCGTCCAGCAGTGGCCCAGTCATAAAATACACTTCAATATGATATTTTCCTTCATGCAGATTTCATATTTATTATTTATAGAACCACTGAGTAGTGAATATTATATTGTACCCAAAATATAGTGTTGATTTCAAAAGTAAAAAAAAAAAAAAATTATGACTCGAGTGATATCAGATAAAATCAGAACCAAGACATTTAGCATGCCACATTATTCCATTAGTACCATCTGAGCTAACAGATGGACATTATAACCTTGCAAATCAACCGACTTTAATGTATAAATGTATATTTACGCATGCATAAAAGTAACATGTTAAGTTGACTTACATCTGCCCAGTTTCATTTTCTTTCAAATTTGATCCCTTAGCAACTCTTTTTACCAGTTAAAAACTAATTCGAATTTGTTCTATAGATCCAAATATCCTAATATATATATATATTTTTTTACTGAATCATTTTTCACAATTTTTTCAACTTTATACTAATTTCTAGATGACACATAAGTACATAATGTTTTCACCTGAAATGTGTTGGTTTAAAAGATCAACAATCTACAGAAGCTCTGGAAGTTTTTCACTTCCTATTCTCTAATCACGACCAGCAGTGACTAAGTCGTCAACATAAAAATTGTTAGTAGTTACAGAGGAAGACTCATCTGAGCTATATTTCTCTGCATGTAACTTGAGCATGTAGCTCAAAATGAAGGAGCTGGCATTAAAGCCAAAAATGATAGAGCTATACCTATAGGTACCCAATTTTTTATTCATTTTGAGAAAAAAACAAAAAAAAAACAGAATCTGTTTAAGTCCTCCTGCTCAGTTTGCAGAAAAGCCTTACAAAGATCGCCTAAATAGATATACTTATTTTTCCTAAAAGCCAATAGTAGGTCAAGCAGTTGTGCTGTCAAGTTTACTCCCGCATACACTTCATCATTAATGGAAACACCCATTGCCTTTTCAAGGAACAATTAAAAATGGGATGGATTTTTGTGGTGACACCAAGGCCCTCCTTAATAACAGGCTTATGAGGGATCCAACCATATTTTTCATACTCTTCAGGAGTATCAGAGAAAAGTTCAACGATACCAATTTGTTCACATTCTTCAAACACTCGTAAATATTTGTTATATAAAACTTGTTTCTCTAAAGAATCAGTCCCCCCCCCTTTGCATACTTTTTAGGGAAGGCACATAATTAGAATATACCCAAGACAACTTCTCCAAGTCCCAGGGCAAATCCACATAATATTTCCCATTTTTTAGCACAATGGTTGTTTTTAATTTAGCTATCTTCCCTTCATCATACGAAGACAGTTTAGCACTCACATTGATTCTGATGGAATCAAGAAAAAAAAAGTTTTATAATTTCGCGTTCGACGGAAGATTCTTCAAAATACGGCCCAAGTGTGTCAGAATAAGAGGGCACAGGATTCAACACACTTTCAACCAAATAGGTAGAACATTCCAGTAATAATTGACAAACTCGATCAAAGAGAGGCAACTCAGAGTTTCCCTATTAGATTAGGGCTTCCAAAAATTTTGCCTGTTACCAAAAAGAATCATTTTATTGGAATATTAGATGTAATCTCGTCAAATTTGTTAACTTGCAATTTCAAATTAAGACTGTCCTTGAACAGAAGCGTGCGTTCTATCCCAACTATCACCAATAGACCTGAGGTCATCTCGTCAGCATCAGACAAGGCCAGACTATTTGCCAAGAACTTTGCAGCTAATTCTACTCTATGCGACAATGGCCATCAACTCCCTGTATTTTCTCCTATAACAGACAACACGCTACGCAAAATACAAATATCTGTGCATGAGGTCGGCAAGCTACTCAAGACACTTGATGGCATTCCAGTTACAGTGCTGAAAAAGCTCTAACCAGAACTTGCCCCCATACTTACAAAACTGTTTAAGCGTTGTCTTAAGGAGAAGTGCTTTCCAACACCCTGGAAAACCTCATCAGTATGCCCTGTATTTAAGAATTCAGGTGAAAAGTCATCTCCCTCTCAGTACAGACCAATAAGTCTCCTGTGTGTCATGCTTCTTAGTAACATGCAATATGGTTTCCGCTCTGCAAGATTTACAGCAGATGTGCTAACGGTTATATCACATAGGATTAGTGAATCTCTTGACAAAGGTTTCCTTTCCAGGGCAATTGCTCTTGACATATCGAAGGCCTTCGATAAGGTATGGCATAAGGGTCTACTTCACAAGATATCTAGCTACGGTATTACTGGAAATGTTTTCTCAATCATTAAATCATTTCTCTCTGATAGGTTCATAAGAGTAGTGGTTGATGGGCAGAAATCTCTTCCTGATCTACATCAATGATCTCCCAAAACACATACTTAAATCATTCGTTGACATCTATGCTGATGACACGACCATCTATGGCAACACATCAAAGGCCGTAAATGACAAAGTTCTCTCTAATTCTCTCTCCTCTGATCTTGAGCGCGTGGTACAATGGGGGAAGAGGTAGCTGGTCACTTTTAATACATCCAAAACCGAGCTTCTATCTTTACATAATCAACACTCTGATCCCCATCTGGCATCAATTGAAATGGATGGCTCTCGTCTTGGGGAGGCTCCATGTTTTGACAAGCTTCTGGGTTTGACCTTTACCCCTGATCTGAAATGGAACACGTACATCAAATCTGTTAACAGGGACGCTGGGAAAATGGTGGGATCCTTCTACTGCTCCAGAAGATATCTCACTACTGATGCAATTCTCTATCTGTATAAAAGCCAAGTACGTCCAAGGATGGAGTACTGCTGCCACATCTGAGCAGGAGCTGCTAAGTACATAATAGACTTCGTGGTTTGGTGGGGGATGCCCTTTTCTCTTCCCTGCAGCCTCTCTCCCACAGAAGAGACGTTGCGAGCCTGTCTTTGTTGTTTTATTGTTATTTCCATGGCAAGTGCTCGTCTGAGCTCCAATCTCGTCCCCCCTTGCCAATCTTTCACGAGAAACACCCATCTGGCTGAAATTACTGTCAATAATTTTTCCCACTCTTTATCTGTGCCTAAATCCAAACGTAGATTCCGAGAGCAGAGCTTTTTTTCTCAGAAGTGCACAATTATGGAACTCTCTTCCGTTCGCCTGTTTCCCACCTGACTACAACTTGGATGTCTTCAAATTCAACATAAACAAATTCCTAACAAACCGCCCCCTTAAGTAAGACACTCTATCAAATCTCCAATACTAATGATTACTACAATACTATCTCATTGATTACTGTACACGCAATAACCTTTATCCCTGAGTGGCCTCCAGGCCTTGATGTGGTGACCCCCATGTAAAAAAAAAAAAAAAAAAAAAAAAAAAAAAAAGGGCAGCGAAAGGAAAGGATTTCTGAGATCCTAATTTTAGAGAGACATCAAGCTCCACGTTCACAGACACTACTACAGTTCTAGGTACTAATTTTTCCCTAGATCTCAATTCCTGTAAATTAGCCTGGGAGAAAAGATTTTTAACGTCCAGTGTCCAAAATGCAATGGAAAAACACTGGAGGTCCATTTCCTTCAAGGACATTTTGATAACAGGAAATATACAATTATCCTCATTAGATAAGGTAGTCCTTCCTACAAAGGATTTTGATGTTTTTGGGGACATTACAGAGAAATGGGTCCTCAACATAGGTAAGGAAATCTCTTTTTTTCCCTTATATTCAAATGATTACCAAGCCACTTAGTACAGATTTGAAGCTCTTTTGCTCGTAAAACCTTCGAGTCATAAGAATATTTGGAACAATCCTTAACTGTATGGTCTGCCACTTTACAAGATTTATACTGTTCACTAGTATTATCAAGTTTTAAAGGATCCATGCCCTTTTTACAATTAACAGTCTTATGACAAGATCTAGCAACTATAGTGGGTTGAACTTGAAGAAGAAGAAGAAGGAAAATGGCTATTTTAGCAGGCGATTTTCCTGCTACTTTACATTCACGGGTGCTGCCTGTAGAAATTCTATTATGTCAAAAAAAAAAATTGGACATCTATATATATATAAAAGGCAAAAGTGACACGCACATTTTTAGTCACGTGCAAGCGACTCTATAAGTCGGTCCGTCGGTCGGTCTGTCCGTAACACTTTTGTGCTTGGCCTTTTTGGTTAAGATCAAAAGTCTGTTATTAATAGATGCTGTTCTTACCCTTTTGGCCAAGATCAAAGTGTAGTATCTGCTGGAACAGATACTGCAAGCAAAGACCATATGTGAGGGCAGCCCCACATATAAGACCTTGGTCAATGTAGGGGAAACCTTTCATACCAATTGTCACTATTCAGCTCTCCTACTCCCCGGGGAGTTGGTCCCCATTTCCCCTTCACTCCTCACATTAAGAATCGGCCTTGTGCCTAATTTGCTTGGTGGGGGAGCAAATAAATACCTTTTTCTTGGCCTTTTGGCCAAGATCAAAGTGTAGTATCTGTTCTTACTACACGCTGTACTTATTGTGATATAAAGTGGGAGATCACTTTTCTGGATTAATTTAATGTAAAATGATCACCCACTTTAAACCAGTCAGTCTCAAAACCATTCAAGTCATTCCCCAGATCATTCAAGTTGTTTTTGAAGGATTCCAGTTATTTTTTAAGCATTCAAGTCATGCTTAAGGTCATTCAATTCGTCCTTAAGTTCATTAAAGTCATTGTAAGTCATTTACTTTTTATTTATTTAAGTCATTTCATCCCATTTTTCGGTCATTTTAGTTTATCTTTAAGAATTTCATGTCAATCCTACATTCACGCATTCATTCATTACATGAGAGCATGTGACTAATGGCTATCAGCCTTGTTGTATGCCCAAGAAAGGCTTTTTTTGGAGGGGGGGTGGCTCTATAGGGTTACTATTTTTTTAGAATTTTTTATATACTTGCTAGATCATAATATCTACGATTTGTGAAACGACATCGTCTATACATTTATTTTGATCGACTTTTATAAAATTCCCTCTATTCAATCCTCTCGCGTGTTTGTTGGTCTTTTTCATCTAAAAGCAAAACTAATTGAAGCGAAATACACTGCCTGGCTTTCCTGCCAGAAACGTCTTCAAAGCAATTAGCTTTGATCAATGTTGGGAAAACCCTTTATATCAGACAGAGTCTCCCTTTTTCGGGGGAGCTTGGTTTCCCTAACATCGTAGGGAAACAAATAAATGAAACGGCAGAAAGCTGTACTGGCTTTCAGCCAAGGTTCATTTCTGCGCTTGCGTGAACTCATTCACTTAGCAAGCCAATGTTTTGATTAACATCAACTAATTTGAACGCTTTTCACTTCCTCTTGCGTCATAGTGTAGCGGTAAGATCTCAGCTTTTCTTTCACTATCTTTTCCGTCTTGGCGTCACAGGTTCGAGCCTGTCTGCCTACTAACACTTTTTTCTTTTACATTTCCAAACACCCAGGCAACGCCGGGCACCCTCCTTAGTCTATTATATCAATCTCACATGTCTGTTTAAATGAATGTATGTATGTCTGCCTAAAACTTTTGACAGAGGCAACGGATTTTCACAAGATCAGTATCATTTTGAAGCTTGACCCTTCGGACGACAAATATTGAAAAATTGGCTTAAAACATTAATTCCTTAATCCTCAACTGATCACTTTTCTACGAGGAGGGGTTGCTTTTTTCGCCAATATTTTTGAAAGTCATCCCCTCTTTTCGATTGACTAGCCTTAATTTAAACCTTCGCCACTTCCAGTTTGGCAATGAACGTAACGGCAAAGACATCATGATTTTTTTTTTTCACGTTTTTTTCCTCCTTCGCGGTATGGGTTAGAGCTTGCTTGTTTACTACCACTTTTTTTTTTTGGCTCAACACACACCTCCAAACACCCGGGCAATGCCGGGCACCCAGTAGGCTAGTAATAGATATAAACGAAGGATAATGCTCCTTCCTACTTAACATTAATTCCCTTCTGACATTAATAGGGAACTTACAAAACAGAATGTGAGCAACCACTGATCCAGAAATAGAGCCTTCTGTGGAAAAAATCCGTTCTGAAAAATTTGTCTAATTCAGACAAATCCAGTTTAACTTGTTCCACAAATGGTTTGAGTTCTTCCAATTCTGTTATCTGCATCACCTGAGGAATAATTTCCTACAAAATTCGATAAGAAAAGGATTCAGGAATTTTTCTTTGAAACAATTTAAGGCTACAGTATAATTATCAGAGGGAACATCCATATCTGAGATGGAGTCATAGACTTCCCCCTTCAACTTAGATTTAAGGAAAAGCAATTTATCCGCTTCTCCTAAATTAGCAATGCAAAATTTAAGTCTTCTCAGGAAGGTTCTAAATTCAAATTTGTCGGCTGATGGAGACCCACTAAAATTTGGACATTCCAAATCAAATCTTAAAGGCTAAAGAGAAACTGGGTTTTTAACCTCACCGCCAGACTTTAATTCATGTAATTCCTCCCTAATATTGGGAAGAAAACTGTACTGAATCCTGACAAAATGACAGGAGGACTTTAGAATAATCTGATAAAAAAGATCATCCAATTCACCCAACCATTTTCCAATACTCACTGCACTCGACTCAATAGAGGTCAGGGATGGATTATTGTCTGTTAGCGATATCACTGTATTTGTGACAAAGTGCTTTTAGCTTCAATCTTGGCCAACGCTCTGATCCCCATCTGGCATCAATTGTGATGGATGGCTCTCGTCTGGGTGAGGCCCCGTGTTTTGACAAGCTTCTGGGTTTGACCTTTACTCCTGATCTGAAATGTAACACGTACATCAAGTCTGTTGCCAAGGTCGCTGGAAAGATGGTGGGATCCTTCTACCGCTCCAGAAGATATCTCACTACTGATGCAATTCTCTATCTATATAAAAGCCAAGTAAGTCCAAGGATGGAATACTGTTGCCATATCTGGGCAGGAGCTGCTAAAAAAAGCCTATCCTGCCTTGACAGAGTACAAAATAGACTTCGTGGCTTAGTGGGGGATGCCCTTTTCTCTACCCTGCAACCTCTCTCCCACAGAAGAGGCGTTGCGAGCCTATCCTTGTTTTATCGTTATTTCCATGGCAGGTACTCGTCTGAGCTCCAATCTCTGGTCCCCCTCGCCAATCTTTCACGAAAAACACCCGTCTAGCTGAATCCACTGTGAAAAATTTCCCCCACTCTATATCTGTGTCTAAATCAAAACGCGGATTCCATGAACAAAGCTTCTTTCTTAGAACTGCACGCCTGTGGAACTCTGTTCCGTCTGCCTGCTTCCCACCTGACTACAACTTGGATGTGTTCAAGTCCAATGTTAACAAATTCCTAATGAACCGCCCCCTTAAGTAAACACTTCATCAAACCTCCACACTAACGTAATGTACTTGCAATAACCCTTATCCCTGAGTGGCTTCCAGGCCTTGATAAGTGGTGATCACTGTGTACAAAAAAAAAAAAAAAAAATCCTTAGAAGCTGCCATTATGATTATTAGAAATGTCACAGACTGAGAATGAACGTAAATTAGCGACAATGAAATTAACGTGAAGAGCGAGAAAATTATAAAAGACCTTTGCTAAACAAGATCAGGCAAGATCAACAAGATGGAACAAGCAAGAGAAAAAATACAGAGGAGAGAATAAAACCTAACCCCCCTCTAATTATCAACCAATTTATATTTAAATAGGCAAGGCGATTAGATTAATAATAGAAGAAAAAAAGAGCAAAAAAAAAAAACCTCTTTCTTAGCGGATGGAATTATTTTCTCTTAAATTTTTTTTTTTTTTTTTTTTTTTTTCAAAATACAGGTTTGTAGTAAATGTTTGTGAAGAAGAGAAAAAAATCTCTATTTCCAAATGGCACAAGCCATCATGCAGTGAAAAATAAATGCTAGGTTAAATTTAGCGATAATGCTTTGCCAAGAATTATAATTAAATTAATTTACCACAGTAGGAATTTATATCCTTAGTCTGTGATGAGTGTTATAATTTTAAATCTGGAAATTGCCTCTTTTTTTTTTTTTTTTTAAATAAAAAAAAATTTAAATTAAGTAATATCATATTTATAATTAAAATTATTTCAAAATTGGGCAATAAGCAACTGATAGGTATGACCCTTTTTTTTTTTTTTATTAGCGGCAATTTCTAAAAGAAGTAATTATTTTATTTTGCAATTTTAGACTAAATTAAAATTAAACAAAAATCACGATCTTACAATTTTAAACCACATCAAAATTTATCAAAATCACAAGTCTGAAATTTAAAACAGAAATCTAAAGTAATTAACAATTTTACTATTTAAAGTCAAACTCGAAATATTTCAAGTCATAATTCTGCAATTTAAAATATAATTTTGCAATTTAACACTAAAATTTAAAATAACTACATCATAATTTTGTAATTAAATTATGTGAGAAATTTATTCTCACATAGAACTCTGACAGAGCAGAAAATTAAGACAACAATAACTGTTGTTTTATCTTCTTGATTGCAAAATTATATTGTGTCATTTTACTGCTCAGCCAAGCCAGGTAGTTAAGACTTTGTAAGCAGTGGTTGCGAAAAAATATTCTGTGAAGATTATCATTAGTCGATGGCTTTAGGTCCATTTAAACAATATTCCAATAGAAAAAAAGTGGATAATTCCATCAAAGAGGTAAAACCAAAATCAACATTCTTTGCTGATTAGAAAGACGATATTACGTCAAGAAAAGAACACCTAACTTAGAAGGTTAAAGTGTCTCAAAGGTACCATAAGAATATTGGACGTCAAAACCCTTAAATTCATAAGGATATTAAAAATGAGTTCGCCATGCATGAAAGATTTACTCGGACTGAAATTTTCAGTTTAAGCATGTCCACGCTTGCAGGTTAAAAATTCAAATCAACCAATGAGAAAGGCTGTAATTAAAACAATGTGTTAAACCAATCAACTAATGAATTGATGCGATTCAAGTCATGTAATTTCTCACACTGCCTGCCTCCTGGGAGACTCCCTCATAGCTTGCCACTCCAGTTCCTGAACCTGCTTCAATTCCAGCTCATTCCTGCAGCTTCCAGCATCTCCAGTGGCTCCCCAGCTTACACCTGCAGCTTCCAGTTCACTCCAGCAACAACTCTCTTCTGCAGCTCCAGCTATCAGCTCCTGTGGTCCTTGATGCTCAGCTGCCAACTTCAGGTTCCATCGAGGTCTTGCTACCAGTTCCAGTGTCCATTGACATCCAGCTACCGTACCAGTGCCCACTGACACCCAGCTATCTATTCCAGGGTCCACCGGCTACCAGCTTCTCAACTTTGTGAATCATTCATTCTCACTCCAGCTGATTTTTAATCTATTGCCGTACCTTTCTCCTTTTTCTTGGTAAACAATAAAACACGATATCTTATCGTCTTAAACTGAACATCTATGTTTGTTATCCTTATTTCTGTAACCTCTTCGCCGTGTATCGTGAGAAATTCCATTTACATTCACCATCTTTTTTGTTTAGGCCACCCACACAATTTTGATTGGTTAATTTTGAATGAGTCAAGTGAACTGCTTGGCGCCCTTTTTTGTATTATGCCTTTATTTTTCAGTCCAAGCAGGAACTCGGCAAGGGATGGACTCCAAATCAGCAGCTCCCACACATGAAGGCAGCTATGTCAATTTCTTCATTTTACGGAAAATTGGGTAAAATTGTATTTTTCTTAGATGTTGTAAAGTAGACGATGAAGAGTTCATACACAGGGGACATAACTCCAAACAAATTTTAGATTACATTTTTAATGGCGACCAACATTTTTTAGATTTTTTTTTTTTTTTTTTTTGTTACTAAAAGCAATAGCAGTTGTTCTACTTGATGAACTTTCGTACCTTTTAGATATATTACTATTTTTGACATGACAATTAAGTACGTAATATTGTTTTTGCTTAAAACGACGTATTTGAAAAAAATCGATCCGTCGCCTCTATCTGAACAAGCACGGGACATCCTTCAGTGAAGAAGAAGCACTAATGTAAAGTAGCATGATCCCTAGATGTTTTTTGTTTTTTTTTTAACTTAATTAATGATCTGCAATCTCAGATATATTTTACTAAGATACAAATCATTTTTGTATTTTACTACTGAAAAAAAAAAAAGAAAAAAAAACTCTGGCGATTGTTACGAATAACCAGCAGTAAGTATTTTTAGGCGAAAAAGTGCGGTCAAATATGTTATGTTATGCTGAAAAACGGGCGGCTAATAGACGTTTGCCGACCGTTTCCAAATTCTGATTTTTTTTTTTTTTTTTTTTTTTTTTGGTGCTAGTGCACTTATTGATCAGCGCTATTTTTTAATAGTATTTAAGTTTAATGATACGTTTTTATTAAATTGTAAGGTTAAAGTACAGAATATGTACAAAACACTTTCCCCTCCCTATGTTAAGAATGGCTTTCTAAAAAACGTTATTATTTCAGCACGGATCAATAAGTGCACTAGTACCGTTGTTTTTTTTTGTTTGTTTTTTTTTGTTTTTTATACTTTTCCGGTTTCAATTAGGTAAAAAAAAAAAAAAAAAAAAAAAAAAAAAGTGAATCGTAAATCGCTTAGAACTGTTTTTGTTGACTTTTTTTTTTTTCACCCAAAAGACTCATTACACAAACTTCGAGGTAGTTTGATTATGCTATCTTTAAAATGTAAGTGTAACGTCATCTAATTTGGGCAAATATTAATAAAAACGATTTCAAATATATTTAAACAATATTTTGAAGCAGGTAAAAAGATAACTTTTATTGTCTTTGGTAACAGTTATTTGTTGACTGTTTGTTTTCAAAACAACCGAAATAAATAATAAGAAGAATAACAGGTAAAATATTAACTTAGCAATTATCCTCAACTTCTAACAAACAATTGGAATTTTAAGAAATTAAATTAGACCAACCGAAAAGATTCAACGAATTCAAGTTTAAAGCACAAAAAAAAAAAAAAACAATTGTAATATGAACTCACCAATTATTCTCAACGTTGCAAATAATTGAATTTTATTTTCCACTCCAAGTTAGGATTGACAAATTCAAACCATGTCTTTGAGTCTATATAGTGACATTGACATATCGCTCTTTGCAACTGAGAGGTCTAGGAAGCAAGGGGAGGTAATTTTTAAAAGTTTTTTGGACAATGAAATATAGCTTCAATATGATTCCATTGGTTCATACAAGTACAGACACTGATATAAACGGCGATATATTAACAAAATATATTGACATGTATTGGCCATATTTCTATTAACAAGCATTTTATGCCCATGCGAACACGTGGCACAATGGATAAAGGCATTGAATACCAATCAATTCTGAGTGATAATCTTCTTGATCTTGAAGGTTCAGTCTTCATTACAAGCAATAGTAACTTAGAATAAAATAAAAATTAATTTAGACGTCTATCTTGTCATGGCTGCCAGAATTGGATTTAAATAAAGGGTTCAGTTCAAAATTCCATATAGATTCCAGAGTTCGACAAGAGTCCCTGAAGAAGGTCAGAGGTTACATCGGCTGACACGTTGTGAGAATCTAAGATGAGAATAATTGTTCAAATAAACGAAATATTTTATTGATGAAACTTTTATTTTACTGTGAAGAAATCGATGAAGACAATTGAATTATTCATTAAACATATTAAGGTGATGACATATGTCTCGGGGGAGGGGGGAATGGACGGGGTAAAAAGGTAAGGTTTACAGGAAATGACACCCGTGTTTGCGCTTTTTAAGAAATCCTGCCTATGCTTCAAAGAAAAACAAAGAATGATTACAAATATTTTGGGGTGCAACTACATTATAATAGCGAAATTCGAAAGTTTTAATATTGAATTTCAAGGTCAACCACAAATCTCTATTTAATTGTCATGAATATATCCAAAAATTACGAAAAACGATAAGGTAGAAAAAAATTATTGATGAAAACATTTTTTTATGAAAATTAGCGAAAATAAAATATCTGGCTAAAAGAAAAAAACACCTGAGTGTTCGAAAGGGAGGGTAATAGCATGCAATTATTGCCAAGTTTTTAATAAATTGTGTTTTGCTTTATTTTTAGCATAACTCAGTGACTTCCCTTGTTATTATGTTATGTTTTCCAAAAGAAATATGGCAACGGATTTTTACAATAAAGATAAAAAAAACTTTTTTTTTAATAATGCGGTAAAATTTAAGTACTTGTGACATGCCACTTAAGTAGACATCATTGTTTTTAGTTGAAAGGGACACAAGAAATCAGTAAATACCATTGTTTTTTGTTTTTTTATCGATTTTTTAGTTTTCCAAATTTCGCTATTATAGTGTAGTTGCACTTAATTTTGTATATGGCATTTAGAGAAAAATTTTCATTCCTAACAAATGATAACCTCATGAGAAAAACGCTTTAGCATATATATATATAGGTCAATTTTTAGATAGCACATTGAGAAAAATAAAGATAATAAGATAGATAATCGTTGAAATAGGTTTTAATTACCAAACAAATGCATACGTGGAATCATCCAATATGATGCGCCCAACTAAAATTTACCTAATGAAAAGGGGAGATAAATAGGTGTGCCCCAAAGGATGCAGCAAAATATCGAATACTACAGAATTGGTTCCAAGCTGGATGATTGTGGGAGCCTTTTCTAGTCTCACACAAAAACACGCGTTCACATCTTGAGCTATATTACTTGTCATATACATACGCGCACACAAACATACGCGCGCACGTCCACACACGCACATATATTCACGTTCGCGTACATACACTCACATTCACGTGTATACACACACATGCTAACGTACGCACATGTACGCACAGATGGACGACATGACTTCCCTTTCAAAGGAAATCCACACATGCGCAAAAGACCACCGGAAACAATTATAAAAGCAAGAGACAAGCTGCTTCCAGCCCTTTTCGGACCAGCTCTCGAGCTAATCAGCCGCCTCCCTTTTGGGAGGCGCGCGCGCGCACGCTCGCGCGCGTCACATCCCCTGCTACTATGTATGGGGCACGAGCTAACAGACAGTATGTACACTTTATACATTTTCTATCTCCATGGCCTGGATTGACTTTTTCTCATTCTCTCTCTATACTACAATAGACTTTCCTCCTCACCAGCTAACAGCGAGAGACGCACACCAAACTGGATTGACTTTCTCTCTTTCTCTCTCTATGACAATAGACTTTCCTTCTCACCAGTAAACAGCGAGAGACGAACGCGGACATGAACACGTGTTGTGCCCTTTTCTTTCATGTGTTTCTTCACGAAATAAATCCTAGTTCGTTTAATTCAAGTAAACGCATTGTTCGTTCCTTCCTCAAAGCGATTCATTTTTCCTTTCTCAATTCAAATCATTTCTCCTATTTTGTACGACTGGGGGATATGTATAATGTATCCACCAGTCCACTACATGACGATCAAATTTACAACATTTCCCTTTCAAGAAGTATTGTAGCAGGAGCAGTAATACAGAGAGTCAGTCATCCAGTGTATCTCAACTCCTGCTAACAAGAAAAAATAAATAAAAGGTTGGTGATGAACATGACAATAACAAAATGGAAAACGAAGATCAAGTGTTTTATTTCATTAGAAATAAATATATTTCTGATCAAAGTTGTTGGGGATGATGATGATGATGATGATGATGTGGGAAGGATCAGAAATTGCTGCTAGTCATAGAGAACAATTATTGCTGCTAGCTGTAGGTAGAAACAGAGAAATGATGATGATGATGATGATGATGATACTGCAGATAGTCTCGAAGCTAATACTGTTAACTGCCATTTCTGGGTCAGTAACGGGAGGGTTCAACATTGCTTCTGGTACTATGTGTAAATTGGAACTACTGCTGCAAACGGGTCCTATTAATGGTGGCTGTAGTTACTGTTACAATTCGTTGTTGTAGATTGCTGTGTTACCTTTTGGCAATCTTAAGGTAAATTCTCAAACTTACTGTTCAATGGAAAAAAGCACTTCTTTTATACTTTATTGGCTGCTTCTGATAGCACTGTTCTGTGACCTGATTGGTCAGTGTCAGAGGGACATGTGCACATACAACATTGTGTCTATCTCTGCTGCATAAATTGAAGCTACCAAAATAATATTATCCAGTTTTATTACAAAGGGTGTTGATCCATATACAAGAACATGACAGTATTAAGAAGAGGGATTGTTACCTCTCTATTAAGTCTTTGTATTTGCCAGGGGTTGTTTGTATTCTATAAGATTGTCGCACAGATGTGATGAAAGCTTAATTTTTAATGTCAACCTCATCAAGTGTGTAAGTTTCATTTGGTTTAGGTGTTAATGTCATCTGTTTTCCACTTCTAAGATTTTCATAATTATACATAGAAGGATTTGGGGGATATCTTTGGAGTTTGTAGAACTGGTACAAGTGTTTTCTCCTCTAGTAGTTTTGGAAGCTATATCGTACACATTATTTTGATGTTTGAAGAGAGACGCACGTGGTCAAAGTGAGGATTGTCTAAAAGTGTACCAAAGGTTACAGGAAGGGCATGCTTACTTGATTTGATGAGGTTTCTGATGTGTACAGGACACAGTTTTGTCCAAGATGAAATTGAGAAACTGAAATCCAAAACCTTGCCTACTGATGTTTGCTTCTGTGGTCGTGTAAACTTAGCTGACTGGTGAATCCATGTTTCATCCATTATCACATATTGATGCAAAAAGTCTTTTTTGTTGCATTGAAACAGTTGCAAACAATGCACCATCAATGCATTTTTGTTTTGATCGTCTGTGAGTAAATGCAGCATCCACTTTTGACAAATATTCATGCAAAATTATAAATACACTGTCTTCTGATATCTTCAATTGCTCTGCTTCAGCATCATTTTTTTTTGTCTGTATGACCATGTTTAAAGTCAGCAAGAGATTTTTTTACTTGGGCAAAGAAGCAAAAAAAAAAAAAAATGCATAACTCCAAGGTGTGCATAAGGACTAAGATGCAAGAGAATGCATCAGCAACAATTTTCTTTTATTGTTAATTCACCCCAAACAAAGCACAGTGGTACTTGAACATAAGGGGCTACTATTTGGGATCAGATTTGCAGAGATACTATGTAGGGAGTTGGGCAGCAAGATGTCTGTTCACATTACACTTGAACTTCTGCATGTCAGTACAGTCAGGGAAGCAAGAGCCCAAGAGAGAATTCCAAAGTCTAGCAGTTTGAAGGAAGAAGCTATTTGAGTAGAAGGCTTTATGGCATCTAGGGATCTCTACAATGTAGGGGTGGGATTTTGCTTCCTGTTGGGTGTGTTGAGAGTATTTATATTGAGAGGATACTAGTGCTCAGAGTTTGTCAAAGCACTTTACATTAAAATACTTGTAAAACAGGTATAGAGATGCCACATTTCGGTTATGAGACAGAGGTTGGAGTTTGGTTGACAGTGCGAGACCTATTAGGTTGGCAACTCTTTTTTGAACCCTGTCTAGGGGCAAGAGACTAGTGGCAGATGCACCAGCCCAAATGTGGCGACAATACTCCATGCATGGGCGAACTGTGGTGTTGTAAAGATACAGGATATTCTCACGTGTGAGTAACTTTCTAGCACGGTAGAGAGATACCGCTTTCCTTTCAGCAGCCTTAGCAATTAGCTTAATGTATTTGTTCCAATTCATGTTGTCTGTGAATGTTAAGCTTAGAAGCTTGAGGGAAGTACCTTCAGGTAGTGTATCATTAGTCATGGTAATCAGTGGTTGAGAAAGTTTCTTGTAATTATTAAAGGAAATGAGTTTATTCTTGGTAGCATTAAATGTTACCATCCAGTTTCGGTCCCATCCCACTACAGACTGGAGGTCTTCCTCTAGAGTTTTAGCCATTTCCTTAGATATGTATGTATTCATTTTCCCCTCGAGTCTGTTATACAGCATAGTGTCAACAGCAATATCCCCCTCTCAGAGACAATTTTATCAGGTAGGTCGTTTATGAATATCAGGAATAATAAAGGTCCGAGATTGACCCATGTGGCACACTCGCATTTATATCATGATATACGACCATCAAAGACAACCTGAATTTTTCATTTTATCTAAAAAGATTTGATTATGTTAAGTATGCATCCAGTAATACCATATAATTTAATTTTGATGAGAAGGCCATCATGCCTGTTAGCCTTAGATATGCCTTGCATGGTATATACATTCAGAGATTACAGTTAGGATATCTGTAATAGAACGAGCTTGCCTAAATTGATACTGTCTGTCAGAAAGAAGTTTATTATGAGATGGTGAGCTAGTGCTTGATTGATTAAGGACTCAAACATTTTGGCAAAGAGAGGAAGGAGGCTAATGGGGTGATAATTTGTTGGACCAGTTCTTTCACCAGAATTCTTGTAAACTGGTACAACAGAAGCAATTTTCTAGTAGTCAGGAAATCAAGATTCGGTAAGGCATTTGTTGGAGAGTTTGAAGAGAACCGGAGCAACTTCAGCTGAGCATTTTTTTTAATAGTATAGCAGGGATGAGATCGGGTCCATATGCCTTTGAGATGTCTAGTTTTTTTTTATGACATCACAAAAAAGGGAAGAGGTGATTTTCAGATCATCGAGTGTGGCATCTGACCACAAAGGGAAATTTGGGAAGGGGCTGTTTGTTGGGTGTAAAGTGGAGTTGGAGGCAAACCGTCAGACAAGCAAATTTGTCTTTTCGGTTGCTGTGCAGACAATCTCAAGGTTGTTTGTTGATTGCATAATTACTTACTACACTCTATATATATATATAATGTTAAAAGTCCACGTATGCTTCTAGGATAGTGATTTAAAGGTTATGAGGGTTTTTTGAAGCATGTTTCAAGCGGACCTCCGCTCTTGGTCACAAAAAAGTGTCGAAATCCGCTTGAAATATAAAAAATAACAATAAAATATTGAATACAAAAAGTAACATCGTTTTTCATGCTTCAAAAACCCCTCATAACCCTTACATCAATATATATATATATATATATATATATATATATATATATATATATATATACACTAGTGATTCCAATGTTTTTCCCGATTTTCTTCTCCACTTCTGATTTCAATACAATTACCGATTCTTTTAAATTTCTAAATATATACTTTTTTTGTTTTTTGTTTTTTTTTATCGGGGAGAAGGTTACGAATTACCACAAAACCCATGTAGTATATGCATACATTTTCACAACCATAAAAATACACTTGTTGGAAATAATGTAGAGATTTTAGTTTTACTGGTAGTTTAAAATCAATAAATTTGTTTCATTTCATCATTAACACAAGCTGTGGAAAATTCAGTTTTAAATAAAACCGTACAAACGAAAACAACAAAAAGAATAGTTTTTGGCATCGGAAAATAGACACAAATTTTTCCAGTTCTGATACAGATTCCTATATAACAAAAAATTTGTATTTTTATGATTCTTGATTCTGATTAATCGTCCTAACACTTTACAGAAAGTTGTTAGATGAGACAAGTCATTGGTATCGTCGATTTCAAGCCCGATAATTGGGACCGTTTAAGATATCCATATCAAGCTCTTTTCAGCGTGTATTGGCCGAAGAGAGCTTGATATGGATATCTTAAACGGCCCTAATTATGGGGTTTGAAACCGAGGTTACCAATGACTTGTCTCATCTAACAACTTTCTGTACACAAAATACAATATATATATATATATATATATATAGGCTTTGACCAAATGGATGACATGTGATGCTTTGGGTCATGATACATGTCTCTTCATCATCCCTATTTTTGTGATGTAATAACAGAACTGTCATCTAGGCTTCAGCCTCTGTCCCATCGATTAAATGTTGCATCCCTCTGCCTGCTCTATAAGTATTTTAATGGTGAATGCTCTGATGAACTACAAGCATTTGTACCCCTTCGATGTATATACCCCTGACAAACCCAACAAGTAGTTAACCCCCGCCCCTATACAGTAGAGATCCCTAGGTGTAAGAAAACCTTCTACTCCAATAGTTTCTTCCCCAGAACTGCTAGACTTTGGAACTCCCTTCGGGATTCTGCTTTCCCAACTGTACTGACATGCAGAAGTTCAAGTGTAATGTGAATAGATATCTTGCTACTCATTTCCTTTCATGATATCCCTGCAACTTATGTCCCCGATAGTACCCCCTAATTCAAAGTGGCACTGTGCTTTACTTGGGGTGGAAATTGAATTTAAAAAAACAAAACAAAAACAAACAAAAAAAAACAGATTTTCGGGTGTTTTACACATCTATTTAAATGGAGGACATCATCTCTTTGTGACCTAATCTCTTTGTGTGGTTATATATAGAAGAAGCGTTTTGCAACAGACGAACAAACAAATGAAATAACTATTAAGATCTACAGAATTTTGGGAAATAGATAAATTATAAAAATATATATAGCAATTAAGCTACACAGAATATTCCATGCTTTATTCTCGTGATTTATATATATATATATATATATATATATATATATATATATATATATATATATATATATATATATATATACTAGCAAAAGTACCCGTCGTTGACTGGGTTCAAAAACAGCCTACAGAAAATGGACACTGATTTATGAAAGTATGATAGGTTATGAAAAGGAAGGGGTTGTAAAGAGATAGCTTCGAATTTGGGGCTATCAAAACCAAAGAAAAATATGATGAAAGTAAAAATAAAATAGATAAACCCCATAATTTATTATACCATACCTGTTCACACTGAAACACTTATCACAATATTCTTTGGATCTATATTAAAAAACCTTCTTAAACTTTGTGACATATTTCCATTCTATGGAGGTCAGGTGCGAACGAACACCCTATAATGTTATTATACCATATTTCTTCAAACTGAAATATAATTATCAAAGTATACTTACGCAGACAGATATGAAAAGTCTTTATTAAAGTTTGTACCTTTTTCCATTTTATGGAGGCCAGGCGCGAACGCAGACCCCACAATTTTATTATACCATCCCTATTTAAGTTAAAACATACTTATCAAAGTATTCTTATGTACATCTATATCAAAAACACTTGTAAACGTTTTTTATTTTATTTTAAATTTAAAAATTTTTTATTTCCATACTTTGTGGACCAGGCGCGAACGCAGACCCCACAATTTTAATGAACCACTGTTTTAACAGATCAAACATACCCATTCCGGTGTCTCGATACATCTATCATTATATTTAATCAATTTTTTTAAATAGTCAACCATATAGGAGTCTATTCGTGACCAGACACACACACACACACACACACACACACACACACACACACATTCAGCTTTATATATATATATATATATATATATATATATATATATATATATATATATTATAACTTACTACCTAGCTCAACCTATGTATTGAGCACTGTTAAAGTAAATACTGAAAATTTAAGCATAAAATTATATTTTCGTATATTAATTTATGTGATTAAATGAAGTAGTCATAGATAGATAGATAGATAGATAGATAGATAGATAGATAGATAGATGTGAGCATGTGTAACATGAAATTTCCAAAAGTTGATGAAATGATTTTGGAATTTCCAAGTATTTAATAAGATGCATAATAAATACTGACCCGACAGGTCATGAGTGGTTTAGTGTCCAATAAAGTTCTAACGCAATCAAAAAAGGACAATAATTCCGATTGAGACAAGAGAGAAGGAAACGGGACGAGACATGCTTTACTGAGAAGGGAGTCGTTGCTTGTTATCACTTAAATCATTTTTATTTACGTCAAGTTTAATTTACTCTGCCCATAATAATTATCTTTAATAGCTGTAAGTGGCGACGGCATTTGTATAATCACTTCCTCCTTTTATTTTGAATCAAACAACTTTTTTCTGGTTGTACAAAAATGTTAATAAGTGCTCTCTTTGTTTGGATCATGACTCAGCATATTTAGTTATTTACTTCCAACAGTACCGACATTTTTAATGTAGGTAGATTGTTGTGAAAATAAGTTTGTACGGATAAATAATCTTTTTTTTTTTAAACTCTCCCCCCCCCCAACAAGCCATATTGTCGCTTGGAACATAAGAGACTTCTATTTGGGATCATGTCTAACAGGGGACTTTGGGAGTGTTGAGCAGCAAGATGTCTGTTTACATTACATTTAAATTTCTGCAGGTTAGTACAGTCAGAGAAGCAGGAAACGGGGATAGGATGGGATGGAATTCCAAAATCTAGCAGTCCGTGGGGGAAAAAAAAACTATTAGAGTAGAAGGCTTTCTGGCATCTAGAGACTTCAACAATGAAGGAGGGGCTATATTTTGCTGCTTGTCTGGTTAGTCGGAAGTATGTACATGAAGGGGGCACAAATGCTATAAGTTCATTAGAGCACATTCCTTTAAAGTACATGCAAAACAGGCACAGGGATGCAACATTGCGGCGATGAGACAGGGGTTGGAGCTTGGTTGATAGTGCGGGATTTTTAAACTCCTTTTTGTACCCTATCTAAGAGTGAGAGGTTAGTAGTAGACGTACCTACCCAGATGTGGAGATGTGAAGTGTGGCTTTGTAAAAGTATAGGATGTTTTCTGGTGTGAGTAATTACGGAGTACTGTTGATATATTTAGGCTGCTGAATCTCTGTCCCATTTGAGGGTTTCTGATAAGGTGCAGAAACGTATCTGCAATTTGGTTGGCCCTACTTTCTTTTTCACTGAAACTCTTACAAATGTGATGTTCATTTGTGTCAGTCTCTTTTTTTTTTTTTTAGAAATACAATTATGGCATGTGTTCCTCAGAATTGTCTGATCCTTTTCCTGTTTCCTTTGTTCCAGCTCGTTTGACTTGCTGGTCCAGTGATCTCAATCAATTCGCTGTTTTGATATCTCATTGTAATACAGCTTCCTGTTCCAGTGGCTTATTTCCAAAAACTGCAAGCTTGTGGAACTCTTCTTGCAGACTTTTTTCAAGACAATAGGCATCTCTTATTTTTGCAATAATCATTTTTCATTCTTGTTAGCTACTTACATCAACTGGCTTCATGCTTTGTCTTGAGCGATTTCCATTTAAAAAAAAAAATTAAGATGGCTTTGTATAAGAAGGGTTTCTCAGTCAAATATAAGGAAGAAATATAGCAATGTTTAGAAAATAGAAAACAAGGCAGCAATTTTAAGTTAACATAAGACAATATATTTACGCTTGAATTACAAAACGTAAAGATTAAGGTTTGATTATTGAAGAAAAACCACAACAAAAAAGTAGTAAGTCATCTTTCCAACCTGGCAAAAAACACAAATGCCTTAACAACGTTTCATGGGGAATAGACTAGTCATCTATCAGGAGCTTCTGTTACTACATCTGATCAACACATGGCTCCAACAGCAGCATGGAGGTAACAGTGACTAAGTGGTTAAAGACGCAGACTGATAATCTGAGTGTGCCAAGTTCGAATCCAGTTCATTCCACAGAAACACTTTGGCTTATGAATGTTAGCAACCTTCATATATTGGGAGCTTCTTTTACTACATCCAATCTGATCAACACATGACTCCAATTTAAGGGAACTTTTCAAGAGCTTCAATGTGTGTGGCAGAAATGGACACAATGTTGTCTCTCTGTGAACATCTCTCTCTCTCTCCACTGACCTGTCAGTGCTATTAGAAGCAGCTGATCAATCAGTATAAAACAGGTGTGTAGTCACTTGGGGAATTTACCTCAGTGTTGGTGATTAGTCACACAGTGGTCCACGACAACAACCAGTTACAATAACAACGACAATCGCAACAACAGACCCGGTAATGACAGTCAGCAACGATAGGGAGGTGACAGGGGTTAAGTGGTTAACGACACAAAGTATTAACCTAGGTGTGCCAAGTTCGAATTTAGTTCATTCCACAGAAACACTTTAACTTAGGGATGTTGGCAACCTTCACGTGGTTCCTCCTGTAAGTACCCAATGTCTTTCTAGAAATAATTCTAACTGGAAAGATATGAAGGAAATGAATGAATGATGCTCCTCCTCCTCCTCCTCCTCCTCCTCCTCCACAACAACTACTAAAGCTGCAGAAAAATGGTTCCGCTTATGCTAATCCTCTAGGTGTAAATCTTGCTATCATCTCAGCTCATAATACATGTATCCTTCATTCTAAAATGTTCGTCTTCTCTCTTAATTCAGCTGTATATGACAAAAACATGTATATGACAAAAACAAGCAAGCAATCTTTACACTCTCCAGATAAATCTACTGATCACTTCATCACAAACGCATGCATCTTGGACATGTTTAGCCATTGTGTACTGCTGCAGTTTATTTGCCAGCGTATTGTTTTCCCATTTTTATCACACAAGCCATGCTTTCTTATTCTCATTAAACGTCATACTGATTGATCTCGTCAATCAAAATGGCAGTCCACCTGAGCAGGTTTTCAAAGCTTGTCTCAGCTGATTCAGTAAATTGTATGCCTCTAATCTTTTTAAACATGGCAATCAAAGTTCAACGAACAAAAACCTCCGCAGTCACAGACTAAATATGCTGACTTCTAACATGATTTTCTGTGCTTACCACTATTAAAAGTCTTTCTAGTGACCGTCAGTACTCTGATCTCCAAAAGCAACGCAGGGCCTAATCTAGAATCCACCCGAGATATGCTCACCCATTCAACAACACTTTCAAAGAAGACAACTTCTTGCTTTTCACTTGTTCAGGAAAAAATTTTCTCCTCTTTGACGTTTGCCTGGTACTCTAATGATGTCTGCCCAATTTCATCGTATCAAAAGCCCGTTTTTTTATTATGGAACCTCTGCATTCGATTATCTTATTTTATTTTCATAAATATCACTCCAGACAAGGCATGTAACCACTTGATGTTAGCGCTAAAAAAAAAAAATACTACTTCAGGGTAAAAACTAGCCATTGATAATTGTTAGATGGATAGATTCTGACCTAGAAAACAGCTGCTCATGCAATCCAGATGCTCGGAAAGTAAGCAGCTGTTGCAGATTATTGTTTTACTGCATCGATGCCCGAGTGCAGTTGTCCAGTGGATGCAGCTATCGATTCCCTGCACCTTTCATCATCAGTTATGATGATCACAGTGCCTGAGCCAGATTTTTTTACTATGGGGTCTCCACTTATCAAAGCCACTCGAGGATAAGGGTTAATGAGTATCAGGTCGGACAACACTGATGATTGGTAATAGTGAAAATTCAGCAGAATTTGATTATTTAAGAGGACGGCTCAACAAGAATTTGTTTACATTTAACTTGAAAACGATTATGTTATAGTGAGCCGGAAAGTAGCCTCACAGTATTATGCTCTATGGGTAGTTCTAGGAAAGAAACTTTGCTCATGGAATTTGCATTTAGTTTTAGGCATAAAGAGATCGAAAGGGAAAATATTGATAGTGGTGGTAGTTGGACTAGTTTTTGTTTTGAACCGTCGTGGTTTCCATCAAGTGAATCTATGCAGCATTTCTGATAAAAAAATCAATGAGTACAAAATGTTTCTTAATACAATCAAAAGGGTTTCCGCTTATAAATACAAAGTTGTGTTGACGAACCCTTAAGATTTTGTCAAGATCGTCGTACCCTTTATGACCAAGGCCGCCAACCCCCAGTATTTCCTTGTGTATCTGAAAACACGATATGCAACATACAAATATCTGTACATGATGTTGCCAAGCTAATCAAAAACCTTGATTCCAGTAAAGCAACTGGCTCTGATATCCAATTATAGTGCTCAAAAAACTTCAACCAGAACTAGCGCCCATACATACAAAGTTATTTAAGCATTGTCTTAAGGAGAAATGCTTCCCAACACCTTGGAAAATCTCATCAGTATGCCCTGTATTTAAGAATTTCGGTGATCGTCATCTCCCTCTCAGTACAGACCAATAAGTCTCCTGTGCATCATGAGTAAGCTGCTGGAATCCGTGTTAAATAGAGAAGTAGTCAACCATCTCAGCAAAAACAATCTTCTTAGTGACATGCAATATGGTTTCTGTTCTGCTAGATCTACAGCAGATGTGCTTACAGTTATATCTCATAGGATTAGCGAATCCCTCGACAGAGGCTTCCTCTCTAGGGCAATCGCTCTTGGCATATCAAAGGCCTTTGATAAGGTATGGCATAAAGGACTATTTCACAAGCGTTGCTTTCTCTCTCTCTCAGAAAGAGTTAGTTTATTGCTAATCGCCTGAGGCGCCCTAACTGGGGAACGCCGATGGGGCTGTCCAAACATTATTTTTTTCTGACCAGAGTACTCTTTTTCTAGGGTGCTTGCTTTTCAAATCCCACTTTCCGACCCTTGTGTCACATCTTCCCGCTGTGGGAAAGAGATAACTTTATCTTTTCACTATTATAATTTCTGGCCACATATTTTATTTGGCTTCAGAAAATAATGAGAATTTCGTTAGAAAGATACAGGATTATTTTCTTTGTTTTTACTTTATATTTATTTCTGTTATCTTCATCGATTTATTAATACCTTTTTAGAAGATGGAGAGAGAGAGAGAGAGAGAGAGAGAGAGAGAGAGAGAGAGAGAGAGAGAGAGAAATTTTTTTCTTATGTAAAAAAAAAATAGTTCATAAGTAAAACTAATACATAATTCGGCACTTATGCAGAATAAAGACGGCACTATCATCGAAATTTTCTGGGTAGTTTATGTGAAGGTACCAGGCGAAAGTTGTATTAGTTTTTTGTGTTTTTGACCAAACACTGGTCAATTTTTTCAATGAGAAAAGAAACAAAAAAATTGTGTTAGGGAGTGAAATAAAAAAAAAAAAAGTAAATAGGTTGATCAGCAGAGTAATGGTATAGGAAGTGGGGTTACTATAAAGACAATTGGAAGGAAGTAGTTCACCAAGGAACACAAAGGCATCTGAAATAGGATTGTTAATCAAGGTGAGGCAGTAACTAGGATAAAAGATCGGACATATAGATTGATATACTTAAAGTTAGTTCACGGACAGTTTTAGGAGTCGCAGTAGGTTTTGCGACAGTTTATGAGAGTTTATAGACAGCCTTCAGTTTGTAACAGTTGAGGAGAGTTTTTAATTTTGATCAGTTTAAGGCAGGTTGTGGCTCAGAACAGATAGAGATTAGTTGACGTGAACCAACGACAAAGAGGCCTCGATAAATGACTAAGATAAGCACATGCACCCTATCAAAGGCTTTTGATATGTCAATAGCAATTGCCCTAGAAAGTTGAGAGATTCAGTAATCCTATGAAATATAACTGTAAGCACATCTGCTGTAGATCTAGAAGAACGGAAACCATATTGTGTGTCACTAAGAAGGTTATTTTTGCTGAGATGGTTGATTACTTCTCTATTTAACACAGATTCCAGCAACTTACTCATGATGCACAGGAGACTTATTGGCCTATACTGAGAGGGAGATGACCGATCACCTGAATTCTTAAATACAGGGCAAACCGATGAGATTTCCCAGGGTGATGGGAAACAATTCTCCTTAAGACAACGTTTAAACAGTTTTGTAAGTATGGGCGCTAGTTCTCAAAGTTTTTTTGAGTACTATAATTGGAATACCGTCAGGGCCGGTTGCTTTACTGGAATCAAGGTTTTTGATTAGCTTGGCAAGATCACGTACAGATATTTGTATTACCTCTTTTACTATCCTGGACATTAATTGATTGCTTAATGACAGAAGCCCACAGAAGGCAGTCATTGATACTCGACTCACTCTTGTCTGCTGTTTGCCGCCATCTCTGACAAGGTTTGCTGCATCACAACAAATCTAAAGAAGGCAGTTCATAGACAGTTATTCCTCTCTTCTCAATTTTTTTTAGACATAAGCCTAACTACATTTGCACCATAAGCCATGAATTCGTAAGTTAAGCCAATTCAATGGCAAAAGAACCAAAATTGATGAACCCAAGTATTCAACCATCCTTTACAAAGGAGTCACCACTTATCAAGGCCCAGAGACCACCTGGGGATAAGGGTTAATGAAGGTACAGTAGTCAATGTGAAAATGTTGTAGTAATCGTTAGTAGTGGAATTTGGTAAATTGGATTGCTTAAGGGGATGGTTCATCAAGAACTTGTTCACATTGGAATATTCATTCTCATGAAAGTGCATGCTTTACAAAACACTCCAAACAATGATTGAAAATATAAAAATCCCCAAAATTTGTCCTAAAGTGAAAAGAAAAAAATTTACCATTACCAAATTTACCTAAATTTGTGTGTGTGTGTGTGTGTATATATATATATATATATATTTTTCTCAACGTTCACCCATAAACTCCAAGTTCTGGGCACTCTTTTTGTTTGCACAGAAATGGTTGTAAATACATCTTTTAAAAAAAACCACAAAAATGCAACATTTACGTTTTTGTTTTTATTATACATTTGAATAAAATATATAAATTTGTTTCGGTTTTTGTTTTCTAGAGTGAACATTCAGAGATTACAATTTTGGCCCTCCTTTAAGTGAGAGCCGAGAGGTGTCTGACTTTGGCTTCTAATTGAAATAGGTGCACATCATCGGCGCCTGGTACGAGTGTCCGCATCGATTCTGCCAGGTTGAATAGATAATCACGATTGCGCCCGCTTGGCCCTTCAGCCTCTGCGATCTGCTTGGCCATCTCATCCAATGAAGCAGGACCAAGGAAAAAAGGATTGTCCTCTGTACCAATGTAGAGGGCTAATTCAAAAGGGGCCGTGCATGCTGTGTTGATGGGATTGAACTGGACAGTCACACATTTGTAGCCACCTTTCTCTCGGTAATCAAGATGGTTACGTACCATTTCTGCATTCTCAGGTGAAATCTCATAGGCCACACCCCAGACGCGAGCCTGAAAATAAAAGAAATATATTTAAAATTTTATGCGTAATAACTAGGGCTAGGACAACAGCATATTCTTTTCATTGTTTTGACTCTCGAGTGTGTATCCGTTGATATCTTATATGCTTTTATGTACAGTGATGTGGTTCTCGGTTGATTAACTGTGTCAGATATGTACTCGAGAGTCAAAACAATGAAAAGAATATGCTGTTGTCATAACCTTAGTAATAACATATTCTGCCTAAATTTCTAATTACAACTAATTCCTTTCTTCCCAACCACTTTTGCCAATAAAGATTAAACAAGGAAAACATTTGTATATTTTATTTACAGAATATTTCTAAAAGTTATTAATGAACTTTAATATTTTATAGAAAGGTGGACAGTATAGTATTAAATTTTATGTGTAATAACATATTCTGCCTTAATTCCTTATTAAAACTAATCCCTTTCTTCCCAATCACTTTTTGCGAAGAAGGTTAAACAGGGAATGCATTTGTATATTTTATTTACATGTAAACATTATTAATGAACCTTAATATGTTATAAGAAAAGTGGCTAGAAACACAAATTATAGAAATATTAGCAATCATGCAGTAAAGTATTGAATTGAAAAACCAATTATATAACAACTAACCTTTACCAAATGCATTAAAATTTAACTTTTTATCAATCTATATAATTTTAAAACCTGGAACCGATTGTAAGATTTATTATTTCTGAATTTGTTATCAGTACTTTGACTTAGCCGAACACGACTCAATCAAAGAGAGAGGTTGATGATTTTTGGGGATGGTCACTAATTTCATTCTAAAAAGATATAAAAAGATAAATAAATAAAAAGGAGTACTTTGCTACTAACCCTAAGTTTTGGGGGTAATTGCCAGAGGAGTTTAGGGTAAGGCCTTCTTCTTACTATCTATCAAGCTTGAAATTAGTGACAATTTAAAAAGAAAATATCATCTTTAAGCTAAATACTAATTTAATAAATTCAGAAACAAGAAATCTTACAATCAGTTTCCACACTTTAGAATTATACAGGGCAGTAGAAAATTAAATATTTTTATAACAGGCTTTGTTTATCTGTCATGCTTCATTGAACCATCGTTTTCAAAGTAAACTTATCGAACTCGGCTTGTTATAAATGCATATCTAAGAGGTTATGTTATAAAATGATATTCTTAACTATAACAGTGGAGAAAACTACAAAAAAATTAGGCTAATTCGAATTAAATAACTTGATTCCATTATTTTGTCCTTCAATTTTCAGATTCCATAAGTGATGTTTCTGACAAAGGGGGAAGAATTGGCTGTTTTCAAAGTTAGAATCTATCGATTTGGTATTTATTGTTGGTTAATTTTTGGGCTTGAAGTATTTTTTTTAAGTTAAAGTGACTTCATGACTTGTCTGGAGCAATTTCCATTTTAAAAACTATAGCAATATATATTATTCGGATTATTCAAACTACTGTTCACATCTTCAGTGTTATTTTCACAACGGTTGATGTAACCTCCTTCTTGAACTCTGGAATCTTTCTGTTGAACTCTGTAAATTTGCATGGAATTTTGAACTGAACCCTTTATTTAATTAACGGAGTTAACATACTTTTGTTTCATCTGTTATGCCTGAGTAAAAGTCTCAAATAATTTGCAATTGTAATTTTAGTATTGCCCTCACAAAAGATTGAACCTTCAACCTTAAAAAGATTTCACTTAGAACTGAATTTTACCTAGTACATGTTAAGTGTATTTTCCGACAAGGCAACACCAGGTGGCCTTCTAGTATATACACACATATATAATATATTATATATTATAATACATATATAATGATATAGATAATATATTATATACATAAAACATATATAATAATAGCATGTATGATAAGGTCAGTCACCATGAGAGCTATAAATATTTTGTGAGAATGATGTTGACTAAGTGGTTAATGGGTGTACCAAGTTCGAATCTAGTTCATTCCACAGAAACACTTTTATCAAACTCACTTAACCTTGTGTCTAACCTCCTAGAGATGAGATAAATGAAATAATGGTAGCATTGTCTTCCCTGTAAGAAGTAACTCCTAGATTTAGGGGCATCATGAACACTGCTGGTGTTTTGGTGCTTTTGCAGTCATTCGTACCGTTTTCTCATCACATTTCAATCTGCAGCCAATTTCTCGATTGGATAAATCAGAAAGGTGGAGATTAATGAGCTCCTGACGATCACTAGGAGAAAGTCGAGGCATATGGACTAAATGTTACGTTGTATAACCTGGAACAACAACAATTACGATTAGAGATGCTTTGTTGCCTAAAAGGTGGATATTTTAAGCTGGTTTTAAGCTCATTTGTTGCTGCAGAGTTTCTTTTTGTCTTTGCGATTTGAAGTTATTTTTTTTAATTGACGTGAACATTAGGATACTTCAATTAAAAGTCAAATATGAACAATGAAAAGAGGAATAAAAGGTGAATCAAATGAGATATAGATTGTTTAAACAGTTACATTCAATTTAGCTTCAATTTGCGGTTTTTGAAAAAAAAAAAAAATGACAAATGCGGACTTTCTTTTTGGCGCTACTGTATATGTATACATGTATATACATACATATATATATATATATATATATATATATATATATATATATATATATATATATACTAGCAAAAGTACCGGTCGTTGACTGGGTAAAAAACCAACGTACAGAAAATGGACTCTGATTTATGAAAGTATGATAGGTTATGAAAAGGAAGGATTGTAAAGAGATAGCTTCGAATTTGGGGCTATCAAAACCAAAGCAAAATATGATGAAAGTAAAAATAAAATAGATAAACCCCATAATTCATTATACCATACCTGTTCACACTGAAACACTTATCACAATATTCTGTGGATCTATATTAAAAAACCTTGTTAAACTTTGTGACATATTTCCATTCTATCGAGGTCAGGCGCAAACGAACACCCTATAATTTTATTATACCATATTTCTTCAAACTGAAACATAATTATCAAAGTATACTTACGCAGATAGATATGAAAAGTCTTTATTAAAGTTTGTGCCTATTTCCATTCTATTGAGGCCAGGCGCGAACGCAGATCCCACAATTTTATTACACCATCCCTATTTAAGTTAAAACATACTTATCCAAGTATTCTTATATACATCTATATCAAAAACACTTGTAAACGTTTTCTTTTTAATTTTTAAATTTTTTGATTTCCATACATTGTGGAGCAGTCGCGAATGCAGACCCCACAATTTTAATGAACCACCGTTCTGCCAGATCAAACATACCCACTCATGTGTCTCAATACATCTTCTATCATTATATGTAATCAGTTTTTTAAAATAGTCAACCATATAGGAACCTATTCGTGACTAAACACACACACACATTCAGCTTTATATTATATATATATATATATATATGTTGACAAGAAAGGTTTTGCGGAATTTTTAATTTTGATATCAAATGATGTATTTTCAAATAAGTTTTCGTTATAATACCTTTACTTTATATATGATTTTAAAGAGCCTTCTTCGCTCTATTTAATCGTTTAAATTACAATCACTTTAAAACAATTATGCCTTCTTTTCACAAGATGGACAAAAAGCAAATTTGCACAATTCTCTTATTTCCATTGAAGCTAGGCCAAAAAGCTGCTGAAACAGCTCGTGATATGAATGAAGCGTTTGACCAACTACTACTGAACATACAGCACAATGGTGGTTTAAGAAATTTTGTGGCGGCAAAAGTCCTGAAGATAAGGAAGGCAGTGGTAGGCTATCGGATGTTGAATAACGATTAATTAAGAGCATTAGTCAAAACCAATCCACTCACAACTGTTCAAAAACTTGCTTCTGAATTAGACATAATGTATACAACGATTTTCAATTACTTAAGGGAGATTGGAAAGATAAAAAATACTTGATAAATGGATGCCTCATGAATTGAACAAAAAATAAAAGAGGGTTCGTGTAGCCAATTAAATAGAGAAGAAGGAAGCCTCCTCTCTCTAACTTCTAGAACTTTTCTATCTCACTCTCTTTGATCTCTATACATCATCCCCACTAACAAATTTTTGTTATCTTCCCTCCTCGAGGACACTCGTTAAAGTTAAGCTTTCAACTTGTTATCATAAGATCTTTAAACCATGTTACATGTTAAGTGTGGCAAAATATTTTCTCCTCTAAAATTAAAAAAAGTTTTTCAACTTTTTTTAATTTTCAAAAGTTTTTCTTTCCTGATATGATCAATACTGATTGAAACGGTTTGCACATCATAGTAAGATATGACTATATTTGTATAAAGGAAATCAACGACCCTTGTTGGAATTCAATCATTCTAATCTTTTGAATATTTTCAACCTGGAACATACATACATACATACATACATACATACTAGCAGGTCACCCGGCGTTGCCCGGTCGTAAAATATGCATATGTTACTATATTTTTATTAATGTATATTTCTTATTTATTATAAACAGATTCTAAATTCATTAAAAAAAATGAAGCAAAAATAAAAAAACGGAAAAAAATATGAGACATGTGCCTGCAAGTATTATGTCTTTTCTGAACAATTCACTTCTAAAAAAAAAAAAATACTCGAGCTCAGATCGAAACCAAAACCTAAAGACAGTGATTGAAGGATGATATCCATTAAACCAGCTTCCCATGATCTTAAAAAAGTCTTTTCAAACCTCCTGAAACAGTTGACAAACAGATAAAAATCCGATGACCCCCCCCAAGTACCAATTTTTCAATTTTGACCCCTTAGCAGCCCTTTTTTTTCCAGATGTAAACTGATTAAAATGTTTTCCACATGTCTGAATATCCTATATACCAAATTTTAAGTCTGTAAATCAAAAATTCGTTGAGTATATTAGTTGAGTAGTGTCCTCACACACACAGACACACATTCTCACTTTTATATATATACTAGCAGGGAGATCCGACGTTGCCAGGGATTGAATGATGATCAACAAATATTTCACATTCCTATATTTTTGATGTCATTGAAATTCGTGAAATCGCCTAGGAGAAAGCTTCACATGCCTCCATGCAGTAACTTAGTTCAAAATGTTATTCTACGTTGCACGCTTGAGAACCTACTGTTTCTTTTATAAAATTATTTTATATAAACTTCTTTCCAGTTAACAAAAAAAAAAAACATCAAGAAATTTACATGTAGGGTTTGAACCTACAGACCGCGTCATGCAAAAAAACAAACAAAAAAAAAAATGTAAATTTTCAAGTCTTATAAAATTCTTTACAGTTAGTGAAAAAAAAATTAAGAAATTTACATGCGGAGTTTGAACCTACAGACCACGTCATGCAAAAAAAAAACAAAAAAAAAACACGCTATCAACTTATCCACAGTAGAATTTTCACGGCCCGTTGTTCTATCATTGTTGCTAAGCGACGACATGAAAAAAAATGACTTTAACGATGATAGATAAAATAACGGTTATGATTATCAGTAATTATTGAGGATATTCTGAGACAAAACTTAACTAAGATCACTCCCAGACTTGTATACTAAAGTTCTGTAAATTTTAAAGAAAATCTGTTCAGCCGTTTCGGAGTCTATAAAAAACGAACACACACACACAAAGTTGCATTTATATAATTGTAGAGATAATTTGAGGTTGTTACTGTTCAGAGGTAAGGTAATACAAGAGTGCTCAATACCCAAGTAGAGCAAGGTATATTTTTATTTGTTTTTACATAAGCAGTAATGCTTTACTGCTTATGTAAAAACAAATATATATATATATATATATATATATAACGGAGTCTATTTTGAATGCGGTCATGGATATGATCTTAAACTATATCCCATGGTGAGGCCACAGCTTGTTGGCTTTGGGAAGTGTGGAGCCTACCTTTAATTGCCATTGCTCCCAGGTCCACTCTGACCCACAGTGGTAGTATCTGTTAGGGTCCCAACTATGGGTTAAATAGAAACCGACTTAAAAAAACAAATGTATTCTATTAAAAAAACTTTTCTTCGAAATCACTGGATTTGTCATTAAATAACCTGAAAAGGGTTGATATGTCATAAAACAAAAATAACCAACCGTTTTAAATGAGATCTATCTTAGTATGTACATATATAGTAACAGCAGCATTAATATTAAACTAGTGGGACCTGTTGAAATTCCACAGCGGTATCTTTCATATGTAATATATTGTTGCTGGACATTCTGTGAACGTTCAGCGTGACTGGAGACCTTTCAATATTTTTGTTAAAACTGTAAAAGTAATCCGATTAACTGTAGTGTCAGAATATATCTGGTTATTACGGTTTATCTCCAATATCCTTATAAGAGTTTGTGACATACTTCCGTTGTATAGACGCCTGGCACGAAAAGAACCCCATGATATTATTATACCATCTTTAGGCAGAACAGATACTACCTTTGGATGCTAGTTAGAAGAGCAAGAAGGTATATTTCAGTTTCATGTACAAAAACGACATTTTTTTTCTTATTTTATTTTAATTTTTTGTTTGTTTGTTACATTGCATCGTTAGTGAACGGGAGATCCTATTTATTAAAGGGGGGGTTAGAAGATGATAACATACAACGAGCATTCAATTATCATGTCTATATACTACTTTATTGTTCGTAGTATGTTTTCACCTATCCTACTTTTTAATAAATAGAATCTCCCGATCGAATAATTTATAATTTAGAAACTGTGACACACATACGTACACTACATGTACTACGGTATTAATATATAGATTATGGCGATCATTCTCAACATATCAGAAGAAAAAGTCTTTGTGAATATGACTTGTTGGAGACGAATAACTAATCTCCATTATAATAAGATATTGATAAATCTTCTTTGTAGCTTAAAAATAGAAAAGAAAAAAAAAACAAACAATTTTTTTTTGTTTACTTATGAAGCTTATGTTAAATAGTTAGGACATGTTAGTGTGAGAGAAATAAAGAGAGGGCAAATCAGTACACAGTGTTTGAATGACTATTCACTTTCATTGCAGTAAATAACTGTTATTTCTTTGGTCGCACTGGCAACAGTTTAAGCCAAAGTAACAATTAAAAAGAAAAACTAAAGAAAAACAAAGAAACGTGAAAACGTTAGAAAATTTCAGACATTATTTCCTTTTCGATTTAAGAGAAGAAGAAAATTCATTTTTAGATAAATTTATTGGATTTATTCTTTGTTTAGCAAAGTTAAAAATGATTACATTCACAACATTAAAAACTGCATTTTGTAGTTATTGCTAATTTTTCGTCTTACAGCTATAATATAAATCTCACCTGTCTACTAAATGTATGTATGTATGTATGTATCTCTTGGAAGAACATTTGACAAAGGCGATGGATTTTCACGAGATCGGTATCATTTTGAAGCTCAACGTCTCGGACGACAAATATCGAAAAATTGACCCAAAACATTAATTCCTTTACCCTCAACTTGGCAGTTTTCTACAAGGAGGGGTCGATTTTTTGCGAGCCATCTTTGCAAGTTATCTTATATTGGTTGGATTGACTTTGATTAATTTTAACGTTCCAAACTTCCGGTCGCGTCATGGAGTAGCGGAAAGACGTCAGATTTTCTTTCACTTTCTTTTCCGCCTTCGCGTCACGGGTTTGAGCCTGCCTGCCTACTACCACTTATTTATTTATTTATTTTTGTTCAACACACACCTTCAAGCACCCGGACAACGCCGGGCACCGAGGCTAGTATAAAATAAAGCCAATCTAATAACTGTTTATTTGAGGTTTATAGCTTTTTTAATACAAGGTATTTACTCAAATCTGTTCTGCATATTACTTATAGTAAATATTGGTCTGTGTTCTTTAAAAGGAAAAATCGTCTTTCAAAGTGATTTTAATATTTAATCGTGATCGATATTTTAATTTTTCTTAGTAATAATTTAATAACACAGAAGTAGTTTTCACTCGCTAACATTTACTTACTGTTGTTAATACTCATAAACATCGGTAACATTTGGTAAGAGACACTTTTGTATTTTATTAATGATAAAAAACACATTATATAATCATTTGTATTAATAAGAACAAATAATTTTTGTTATAAAAGAAATATACTTTTCTAGTCACTGGAACATTGAATTAAATTTTATACTGAACTGTTATCTCCAAACTACCTGATCACAGCACAAAAGACCAGCAAACAGAATTTTGATAGATATTTTAATATTAATTGCTTAACAGATGAAACGCAAAGTATGTTCATTCTACAGAAAAGAAAAGAAAAGAATTAGGAAAGACGATTATGCATGATCTCAACATTTTTAAAACGCAAAAATATTAACTAGAAATTACTAATCTAATCCTCTTGCAGCTGATTTATAGGATGAGAGGTACGCTGCCCCTAAAAAGAAATTTCAGCGTCGTCATATCTTTTATTAAACTGATGAGTTTACCAAATTAAGTCCAAATACCTTTTCATTTCATTACTGAATTATTTTTAAAAAACTTTAGACGATAAACAGACAAACTGTTTTGAAACCACTTGAAGGTGTAAAAATTTTATTAAAAGAAAAAACAAATCATTTGATTTTTTTTTCTTTAATATTTTTTTCTCTTTTTATAATTCAAATGTATCTTATTAATTTTGGATCATAAAATATCCATCATCATAGAATGAAAGATTTTTTGTGGTTTATTTTTCCCTAATTAAAATATCTGTCTTCTTGTTCTCGTATCAAGGATATGTGCTGATGTTAGTTGCACACAGAATTGTTGGAACTCTTTACTTTGAGCTGTTTTGGGCGCATGGATATCCAAATTGGCAAAAGCTCTATGAAGCACCATGTAGCAGCTACAATCACAGGCAGGAGCTGATTCTCGCGGCTCGAGATTTAAAATCCATTTTTTTTTCCTGGCTTGTCCAATCACAAGCCAGCTCTCAATCACGTGATCGAATACAAAAAAAGGCAAAATCTGAAACTCTTTCTCCCTGGATTCAGCTGGCAGAAGACATTAGCCTGGGGTTTTGGCACCAGGCCGAACATGAGTACAACAACCCAACATGGCTATCGTGAAAGCTTGCTTCCACATGCTCTTCACACATGAACTCTTTCTTACCACGAGACACTAACTCTTTGCCCTGTCTCTACTATCAAACGTATGCTCGTACATACATAAACACATTAAACATTTTTTTCTCTCTTTCAATAGACCTGACTTATATCTAATTGTTGGATATCTAATCTACGTCCCCCAGAACATCTTTTCATGACTACTATAAATACATGCGTGCACGAACACTGAACTCTTCTACTAACCCGTTTTTCTCTTGTACACGCAACTAACGAAGATAACAAAGTTGCTTTTGAATATAGAATGAAACTCCATTTCGTTTGTCTTTTATTCTATAACCATTAATAAAATTAAAAACTTTAGAAAATAAACTGTTTTGAAAACGCTTCAAGGTGAAAAAAATTTATTAACAGAAGAAAAATTATCATTTTAATTTTTTTTTAATAGAAAATTTAAATGTTTTTAAAGAGGGTTTTAATAAGTAAATTTTCCAACTAAATAGTTGTGAACATGGGCCCACTCCCAAAAAAGAAAAGAAAAAGTAGAAAAAAGAAATAGTAGAAATATAAGTGTTTGTTTTTGTTTCTGATCTTTCTTTGAAAACAGAAAATTAGGTATGACAGCAACATAATACAATTGAATGCAAGTGAAGATATGCCGGCTAAGAAGGCAAACGTAAGTAACCAAATGTATTCAGTGGGAGCCACTCTTTTTTTTTATAATTTCTGACGACTTTTTTATTTCTGAAATGGAACAAGGTCATACATTTCATTACATCAAAAATATATTTTCAAATAGTTGTACTGAATAAGAATACACTTTTAAATTTTATGTGGATTCTGTAACTTTTCTTTCTATAGGGCACAGACACAGTTTTATACAGATATATACATAAAAACATACAACTGATAAAGATGAGAGACCATCAAAGTAGACAGAATCTTCTAAATGAGTGGTTTCAAATATCTTTTACAATCAGCTGTGATTGCTGTCTCATTGGCGAAATCATGGCTGAAATAGTTTATTGCCACTGTTTTTCTGAACTGCAGTATTTTACGGCTGTGATTGCTGATCATTGGTAAAGAAAGCCGATATAAAGATAGAATATTATCGATTATGAACTTTGAACATGTCCAAAATGTTAATATGTGTCACCATTGTTATGTTTCACCAATCTTGGACATAATAAAGGAAATTCGTTTACACGATCATATGAAAACAAGATTCAACATGGAGACCTCTGAAAAAAGACAGAGACGTCAGCCAAAACGAAAACTCATAATCAAGATGTCATTAGACAGATAGCCTTTGAGCATATGTTGAGGATGAAGAAATCCAATTAGTGGATCTTGCTGCGCAGGATAAGCATAGTAGATAATGATGATGCATGTTATTTGTGGAATTCATAATAATTCTTCCAATGGTTCTAAAGTTATAGTATAATCATATATATATATATATAAACCTGACGAATTCTCACGAGAATGAAACACGGAATATTTGGGGGACTATATATATATATATATATATATACGTACATCAAGTACATTAAGTCTGTTGCCAAGGTCGCTGGAAAGATGGTGGGATCCTTCTACCGCTCCAGAAGATATCTCACTACTGATGCAATTCTCTATCTATATAAAAGCCAAGTACGTCCAAGGATGGAGTACTGCTTCCATATCTGGGCAAGAGCTGTTAAAAACAGCCTATCCTGCCTTGACAGAGTACAAAATAGACTTCGTGGCTCAGTGAGGGATGCCCTTTTCTCTACCCTGCAACCTCTCTCCCACAGAAGAGACGTTGCGAGCCTATCCTTGTTTTATCGTTATTTCCATGGCAGGTGCTCGTCTGAGCTCCAATTTCTGGTCCCCCCTCGCCAATCTTTCACGAAAAACACCCGTCTAGCTGAATCCACTGTGAAAAATTTCCCCCACTCTTTATCTGTGCCTAAATCAAAACGCGGATTCCATGAACAAAGCTTCTTTCTTAGAACTGCGCGCCTGTGAAACTCTGTTCCATCTGCCTGCTTCCCACCTGACTACATCTTGGATGTGTTCAAGTCCAACGTTAACAAATTCCTAATGAACCGCCCCCTTAAGTAAACACTTCATCAAATCTCCACACTAACATAATGTACTTGCAATAACCCTTATCCCTGAGCGGCTTCTGGGCCTTGATAAGTGGTGTCCACTGTGTAAAAATATATATATAAGGATCGTTCCAAAAGTAAAGCCTTCTATTTTTTAACTAAAAAGATTGAATAGCTATGAAGGCGAGAGTGGTACCATGAAAAGGGGGACGTTTCATGCTCCAGAATTTATTTTTCAACATAGTCACCACCATTTTCAATACACTTTTGCCAGAAATTCTCTGCTTCTGACACACATCCATGACAAGGGGTTGCTTTTTTAGAGTATCACACCATTAATATCTGCAACAGAGATGTGAAACTTTCAGGTAACGAGTTCATAAGTTCATTCATCATAAACAATGCAATTTTCAATCCCTTCTGATCCATTCGGGCGGAATAAAAAATAGGAGGCATTACTTTTGGAATGCCCCTCATATACGATTATTTTTATTTTTATGAAGAGAGAGAGAGAGAAAGAGAAAAATGGTAATAGAAAGGGAAGGAATAGAGAAGGGAGTTAGAGTTGGAATGGAGAAACAGAGAGAAAGAAGTTTTAAAAGAAATATGTTACATGGACTCTTTAACTCTTTTATTTTATTGTCAATACTCCCGAGTAACATCGGGTACCCATGCTAATCATTGTAAAAGTCTATACACTGTTCAGTAAAGTTCCATTGAGAGACATGATGCATTTGTTTTTTGACTTTTGTTATAATTTGTTATCCAAGTTAGATGGACCATTCAACACGTTTAAAATTAACTCAAATGCTTTCCATCCTGGTTTGAATGTCTTACCTAGAAGGTAGGCAGACGACAAACATATGTTTTTACATTCTTGTTTTGCTGGTTGAATAACACAGCAAAATTAATTCATATTTATCCAGAGTGTGGAGACACTAAAATAATTTGTCAGAAGGCCAAGTAGCAACACTTATCTGTGATTTATATGTAAATAATTATACCATTTTCATATTATTCTAATTGGTTATAAGTAATTTGTACTTAAAAACATGAAAGATTTGTTTTTGTAGATGTCTGATGCGTTGGGCCAATATTGCTACATTGTATATTATAAAGTTTGGGACTGGTTCTTTCACCACCTGTCTCCCTCTTAGAGGGTGTCGAAAAAAGAATCTCCAATTTAATAAGTCCCGCATTATCAACCAAACTTCAACCCCTGTACCATCGTCGTGATTTTGCTTCCCTGTGCCTGTTTACAACTGCTTTAATGGAATGTACTCTGATGAACTTAGAGCACTAGTGCCCCCTGTGTAAATATTCTCTGACTAACCTGACAAGCAGCAAAATCCCACCTTTTCACTGCAGAGATTCCTAGATGCTTGAAAAGCTTCTACTCTATTAGATTCTTCTCACGAATTACTAGATTTAGAATTCTCTAGATCCCTGCTTCCCTGGCTATACTAACATGCAAAATTTTAAATGTAATGTGAACAGGCATTTCGCTGCTAAGCTTGTGTCTCTGTAGACATGGAACCAAATAGTAGCTCTTTACGTTCAAATAGCAATATGCCTTGTTTGGAATGAATACGAGTAACAAAAACAAAAAGTAAAAGGTTAGGCAGGTTAAACAGTATAAATATATATCTTGGTGAACAGATGATTCCAATACAATTACAGACTCCGATTCTTTATAAATCTTTAAATATTTAACAATAGAGTTGTTATTTATTCCTGATTACTGTAAAAAAAAACATATGTAAAATGTGCAGATATTTTCTCAAGCGTAAAAATACACTTGTGGGAGATGATCTGTAGATGTTAGTTTTACTATTAGTTTAAAATCAATAAATATTTATTTTTTTATCATTACTACCAGCAGTGGAAGATATTGCTTTGAACAAAATCAAATAAAATAGACAAAAGAATCGGTTTTGGCATTGAAAAATAGGCATAAATTTTTCCGATTCTAACACCAATTCTGATGCCTTCCAAAATTCCAATTTTACCGATATTTGATTAATCATCTCAACACTTCATATATATATATATATATATATATATATACACTTGTGCCCGATATTATTCATACCCCCCTTGAAAATTGAGTTTATTAGGTGTAACTTTTGTAAGAATTTATTGTTTACGTCCATATTGATACATATTCTTAATAAACCTCTTCTGATCATTTTCGTCATTTTAAAATCTCGGGATACTTGTAATAAAAGAAATATACAGCTATTTATAAAATCTGCAATGTTCAAAAATAATCATACCCCCTTATTTTTTCAGTATTAATCGAGTTTCTGACTGTTTGTTTTCTGTTTGATTCTTATTTTGAATGCTTTTATACAACCTTTGATTAATTTCATTTCGTTTTTTGCATTTTTCAGAAATTAAAACGATATCAACTGAAAACCAATAAAAGAATAAAAATCATTAGAATGGGGAAGAAAAAAGAGCTTAGTAATGATCTTAGGACTAAAATTGTGAATTCACATAAGGATGGTTTAGGTTACAAGTCAATTTCCAAGAAATTTGAGGTCCCTACAGCAACAGTACAGAGCATCATCAAAAAATTCCAGAGCCACCACACAACAAACAACTTGATTGGTAGAGGAAGGAAAAGGAAACTGTCTGCTAGAGCCACCAGGAATATTGTAAGAAGTGTTAATGCAAATCCAACCACCATTATAAGGACATTTTAGAAAATCTGGAGTCTTCTGGCATAAAAATATCAAGGCAAACATTGCAAAGGACTCTGCATGAAAATGGTCTGAAAGGAAGAAGACCAAGAAGGACTCCATTGCACACCGGAAAACACATTGCAGCACGTCTAAAGTTTGCTAGGACCCATGTGAATTCTCCAGAGTCCGTTTTCTCAAGTATTTTGTGGACTGACGAAACAAAAATTGAATTGTTTGGCCATATGGATGCTTCTTACGTTTGAAGGAAGAAAGGAGAAGCTTACAACCCAAAGAACACCATACCCACGGTGAAACATGGTGGTGGTAGCCTAATGTTTTGGGGCTCCTTTTCGGCTAGTGGTCCAGGTAGTTTGGTCAAGATAGATGGAACCATGAAGAAGGAGCAATATTTGTAAATACTCCAGAAAAACATTAGACAGGATGCGGAGAAGCTCCATTTAGGACCAAACTGGGTCCTTCAACAGGATAATGATAAAAAACATACTGCCAAAATAGTCAAGAAATGGTTTGAGGATAATCAAATTAATGTTTTGGAATGGCCTAGCCAGAGTCCCGACCTGAACCCTATCGAAAACCTCTGGCACATATTGAAAACTGAGGTTAAAAAGCGGAAACCTAGAAATTTGAGGGATTTGGAGAACTACTGCATTGAAGAATGGTCAAAAATCAGTGTTGATGCTTGTAAAAACCTTGTTGATAAATATCCCAAACGGTTACAGGCAGTTATTAAGAATAAAGGGCATGCTATTGACAATTAGTAAGAGAGGTATGAATAATTTTGAACTAGTGCCATTATTGTTTTTCTTTGTATAATGTTTCAAACTTGCATAATTTATTTATTTGTTGAGTTTAAATTAAATGCTTATGCTTGATTTATTGTTTGAAATCCCTCTAATATTGTCTACCTTCTGGTTTGAGCAATATTCTTATAGAAATCTCAAAGATCCGAGGGGTATGAATAATATCGGGCACAAGTGTATATATATATATATATATATAGTGTGTGTGTATTTAGGCAGCATTCTTTGATTTAAACGAACATTGTTACAGACAACAGAGGGCTTCCGTTTAATTAGACCCTTTTTATTTTTCCAATTTTTCTGTTGATCATTTTAGTGCATAGATCAAAAGAATTAATGTAGGTTCCATGTGTAGTCCGAAGTTGGCCGCGGTGATGCTTTTCGTCTTTCTAAGAAAACATCATCAGGAGGATGTGTGAATATTGTTTGCGAAGAGGGCTGGTAGAGTTGTTTTGATAGTAGCAGTGGTGAATGTGTGAAAACACTGTGAGGGCCTCATGCAAAGGTGGGAAGCTCTCTGTTGTCTTTAACAACGTCTGTTATATATATATATATATATATCAGAGAGGCAGTAGCACTCTCTATATAGGGATGGCCCGTACACGCCTATATACGCCTACAAAACAAAACTATCCAAATCTCAACTAAAATCAACTTATAAGTTTCAAAAAGCACATATTCTTACAGAGAAGTGTCTTACGAATCCAGCGAGTGTCAGAACGTCGGTTAAAATGTCAAAAGAGAGCAAAAAAAAAAGGGGTACAAAAATGGCCAATTGTTCTTCTTTCTTCTTTCTTTTGAGACGATGTATCTCGGTGTACGAACGGTCTCTGACAACAGTTCAAGCATCAATCGACTGCTCTTTACACGGAGAAGTGCAGTGACCCATCGCTTTTTAACTAACTCCATAATTAAATAAGATTACGTGTAATAACAAGTTTTAAACACTATATACCCAATGTAGACAGACCACTTCGAACACGGAACTTCTCTCAAAAGGGACAGCTCCAAATAATACACCGGATGCTCACAGACGTTCCAGTTTGCCAGTGGCCTATATTTCTTGGACGCTGAATATTTGAGGTGAACGTTAAGGTTTTTTCTTTAAACAGTAACTCACCAGCGTTAATGAAACCACAAAATCTTTATCTCAGTTGATCAAAATTGTTATAAGAGTAACCTATCAGCAAGTACGACGTCAAAAAACAATGTTATAAAAACAAATAATTCTTCAGATTTTGGACTATAAAATATGTACAAAATGTCAATGCTGTGACCAGGATTCGAACCTAAGTTAGCACGGCCACAACGTGGGGTCCTAACCTCTAGACGATCACGGCTAACACTGACGTCTGTCGCTCTTGGCAGAAATACACATGACTACTGTCAAACTATTGAAAAATAAGGAGGAAACTTGAAATTCTCACGCATGCGCAAAAATATACTATAACAACCATTGTTAAATGCAGCTGAATCTCTTCGCTCGCTAAGAAAAGTAGATCAGACCAGTTCTTCTAAGAACTCACCAAACGCCAAAGGAAATAAGTTAAATTAACCGCAAAAGAAACTGCAAGAAAGTCAAGAAAAATTTAATAGTGAAGGTATGAACATTTTAGAACTTTATAATACTCTAACTGTTTTATCAGAGAGGCGGTAGAATATAGAACCGATGGAGGACCAAGAGGCAACTTCTAAGGCCCAAAACCCAAAGACCTAAAACCCAGCAGGAAGCGACCTGCTACTAATGGAGGCGGCAATGAGCCGCCTCCTAAAAAAGACAATACTATCATGAATGTAAGTTTAAAAATAAGACTGTAAGTAAAAATACTAATTAACAAGAATAAAAAAGCATTGGAAATGCAAAAGGATATAGGGATGGTATGCCAAAAAGTATACAAACAAGATAGCTATGAATGGCTAGGCACATGGAAATAGAATTGCATCCAAAGTATAGCCCTATAGCTTTTCTTCAATCCTCATTCCGTGCCATCATTACGGTTGTAAAAAGCTATAGGGCTATACTTTGGATGCAATTCTATTTCCATGTGCCTAGCCATTCATAGCTATCTTGTTTGTATACTTTTTGGCATACCATCCCTATATCCTTTTGCATTTCCAATGCTTTTTTATTCTTGTATATATATATAAAGCTGAATGTCTGTGTGTACGTGTCACGAATAGGCTCCTATATGGTTGACTATTTAAAAAACTGATTACATATAATGATAGAAGATGTATCGAGACATGGGAATGGGTATGTTTGATCTGGCAGAACAGTGGTTCATTAAAATTGTGGGGTCTGTGTTCACGCCTGGTCCACAAAATATGGAAATAACAAAATTTAAAATAAAAAAAATCGTTTACAAGTGTTTTTGATATAGATGTACATAAGAATACTTTGATAAGTATGTTTTAACTTAAATAGGGATGGTATAATAAAATTGTGGGGTCTGCGTTCGCGCATAGCCTCCATAGAATGGAAACAGGCACAAACTTTAATAAAGACTTTTCATATCTATCTGCGTAAGTATACTTTGATAATTATGTTTCAGTTTGAAGAAATATGGTATAATAAAATTATGGGGTGTTCGTTCGCACCTGACCTCCATAGAATGGAAATATGTCACAAAGTTTAACAAGGTTTTTTAATATAGATCCACAGAATATTGCGATAAGTGTTTCAGTGTGAACAGGTATGGTATAATAAATTATGGGGTTTATCTATTTTATTTTTACTTTCATCATATTTTGCTTTGGTTTTGATAGCCCCAAATTCGAAGCTATCTCTTTACAACCCTTCCTTTTCATAACCTATCATACTTTCATAAATCAGAGTCCATTTTCTGTAGGCTGTTTTTGAACCCAGTCAATGACGGGTACTTTTGCTAGTATATATATAAGTATCAGATAATATGATTCGTGAAAAAATTATTTGCTTAGGCTCCAGGAATTCAACATCAGCAACCAATCTGTGTACTATCGTTTCTGAGATAATACAAATTTTTATGTAAATAAAGACTTTTCATCAGCACAGAGATTAGATGCCAAATAAAACTTTAAATCTAGACTGAAGTGAGGAAAGCCAACCTTTATACATACGTACATACACAAATTATATATATCACTTTGGATTAATTCCCAAATTATTATGGCAATGTAGGTTTATCAGGAGTCACTTACAAAAGGTGAGATAGTGGAGCACCTAATAAGTAAGTTTATGAAAAAGTGGTTAGGGGTCCCTAATTTCCTAACAAACATGGCGCTGTACGGTTCATCAACATAGTTAAACCTTCTAACGTCATCACTTGTATAAATTGGATAAAGCACAACTTTTCCAGATGCTGTGTGACTTTTGCAACCCACTAGGGAAGAACGCCCAACCATCAGTAATAACTTGTTGAAAATGAAAGTCTAAACAAACTGTAGAAGATGCAGAATCGGCCGTTAAGATGAAAGAAATAATTGGTGCCGTGACATGTGGGAGACCAGGTTTATACTCACGTGATTAGTGGTTTAAAAAACACTTTTAAAGCAGAGGAAAATATCATCATTTGGTCCTTTAATTTGAAAAAGTTTTCATCACTGAATTAACGGTTCCATTTGAAGAAAAATTTGACTGGGCACGCTAGCGTAAGTTGGAAAGATATGAAAATCTACGAGAACAATGTATCAGAAATGGATGGAAAACCATTGTATTTCCTACTTCATGTTGTTGAATAATCTTGATCTTTCTCTGTCAGACAAGAAAAAATACATAAAGAAAATACAAGACAAGACTGTCTGCATCAGTATGAATATGACAATTCCACAGATTGACAACAAAGTGGGATGCTCTGGGTTAGTGTTAATGATACTTCAGCCCTAAAACAGTGCCTGAATAAAGAGTTATCCGATGAAGGCTTTGGTGGAAGCAATGCTGCTATACAATAGTTACATTTGTTTTTCTACTGTTATAGTTATTGTTCTTATTACAGTTAATATATAATAGCAGGCCGCCCGGCATTGCCCAGTCGTAAAATACGCTTAAATATGATATTTTGATTAATGCAGATTTCGTATTTATTATTATATTATATTAGACCCAATATATAGTAATGATTTAAAAGTAAGAAAAAAATTGACTTGTGCACCGCCACCGAGAATCGAAACCAAAACTTTTAGCTTAAGATTTACTTTTTCCTTTGACCTTAATGCTTGAGCTATGAAGACATGTCCGTTGCTAAAAATTAAAACATGAACCAATAGCTATTATGTTATGCATGCATGTTCGTAATGACATCATTCGACCATCACCTGGCAAATTCCATTTTTTAATTTTCACACTTTTGCACCTATTTTCCCTGGCTAAAATCCAAATATAACGTTTCGTATGGGTTTGAATACCCTATATATTAAGTTTCATGTCTGTAGACCATCCAGTCCATTCCTCCAAAATTGAACGCACAGGTAACTGTTTTTTATAAAATAGATTCTTCAAGTAATGTTCAACAAGCGAGATCAGAGATGCACCGCTGTACAACTCCTGCTCTCTACCGCTCCAAGTTATGAGAACAGGACCATTGCCATCACCCTCAAAAATGCAAAATAAGGTGGATCAATGCTTGAGGGCACAGCTCAACAAAGTTTCCAGGCACGGTTATGGTCTTTGGTGTAGTTTCAAGTGAGAGCCACATCATGCCACCTCACATGTTTGAAGTCGGCTTGAAAGTCCACACCAAATTATACCTGGATGTGCTGAAGAGTGTGGTGATCCCCTAGTGCAATCAGGGGGCTGCTGGAAAAGGCATGCTCCCAGTTAGTGGAGCAGATTGCTGAAACAATTTTTCAAATGGTGATAGAAGCACCAAAATTGAAATTTGTCAGGTTTGCTTCTGCAGCCATCTTGAAAACTGGCAACCATCTTGAATTTTCTGATGGCTAACATTCTTGTCTTAAAATATATGTTCTGAACGTCATTTGTGCCAATTTTGGTGCTTGTATCACTAAGTGAAAGATTCTTATGGAATATTGAGATAACCTGCTTCACTAAGTTTTGGATCCGGCTGGAGACAGTTACATTAAATAGATGTCAGCTACATAATCAAGTTACCTGAATTGATTTTTTTCAATGAAAGTTTTAAAATACAGCTGGTTTCTTTAGAGCAACAAATTTATCGTTCCATCCTGTAAGAATCAAATCTATCCTAGGATAGAGTACTGTTGTCACATCTTCTCAGAGCACCTGTTCTACCTTGACAGAGTATAAAATCGACTTTATAATCTAGTGAGAGATGCGTTCTTCTCTTCTCTACAGCCTATTTATCACAGAAGAAACGTTGGTAGCCTTTCTCTATTCTATCATTATTTTCATAGTAGGTGCTTGATTGATCTCCAATCTATGATTCGCTTGTAAAACATTTACAAGAACTTATCTTTCTGAATTTTTAAAATGAAGATTGATTATCTTCACATTATTGATGTTTCATTATTTAAAAAGAGATGTTCAAAGTTTAGTAGTTTCATTTGGACTACTTTCATTCTCTGACAACGTTGTGTGCCTCTGCCAAGTTTATTCAATTTTAAATGGAATCCTAATCATCAAACAGACCTTGCTTTAGAAGTGCATTATTTTGTATCAATCTAGTTCTTTACTTTATCTGATTATATATTTTACATATATATTTAGGCTGTATGTTCTTTACTTTATCTGATTATATATTTTACATATATATTTAGGCTGTATGTTCTTTACTTTATCTGATTATATATTTTACATATATATTTAGGCTGTTTCAAATTGTGTTGGATATTTGATTCAGTATGTGTACATATTCATACTAGACTTTTAAAGTTATAGCCCATTAACTTAGGAGTTTTTTATGTCAAACTTCTACAGTAAATGTGATATTGTGGTGACTACATTAAATACTAATCCTTATTAATCCCTAACTGTGCACTGATAGATACCATAATACTTAGTTCACCGCACCTTATCATAAGGACTCATATAAAGTTTTAGCCAAATCGACTTTGTAGTTTCTGAGCAAAAATGAAACAGACAGATGGACAGACTAAGAAAAATATATACACTTTGAAATTTCTGGTACAACAAATGTTCTGTAAAAGATAGTGTTGGTTAGAAATCTGTTCTTACCTCAGGATCATTTGATTGCACAAGTGTTACAACTCTTCCAGGCTGAAACAAAAAAAAGTGTGAAAAAAAAATGTAGATATAAATAAATGGTCGAATTAAAAAACAAAAAGTAAACAATTTGAAAAAAAAATTGTTTAGCAAACTACTAGTAAATAATACAAGGCCTGCATGAATTAGATAATATGTAGACAAGGTGGTCTGGAAAGAAAATGGCCGCTGAGTTCGAGGTGTTTGTCAAAACTGAAAATAATCCTTACTCTAGATATAAATTATAAAAAGTAATTATTTATAAAGAAAGTTTGCTCCACTCCAAAAAAAAAAAAAAACTTTTTCATATTGAATGACAAAATCAGTCATCTTTTGAACACTTCTATCTCCAACCATTAATTGACTGAATAACAGTTCAATATGCATGGTAAATTACAGATTTTACACCTAGGAAAATCGGCTATTAAAAAATACTTGGCAATCAACTGACTTATTTTGAAATTGTCAGCCACCATCATGACACTTAAGAATATTCTTATTTCTTTAATCCTCATGAAATCATTGTGGTTAACATCATTTACATTATTGGGCGCATTCTAAGAATTCAGAGGTCATTTTTTTCTAAGTCTACATATTAACCATGAATTACAAAGTTATTGTAAATAAGGATTTTTGTAATTCAATTCAATAAATTTGGCAAAAAAACAAATAAATTAGCAAACTGGCAGGCGTTGCCTGGCCATAAAATACGCTTAAATATGATATTTTAATTCATTCAGATTTTGTATTTATTATCATAGAGCCAATTTTCTATTGATTATTATATTGTACCCAATATAAAGTAGTGGTTCCCTGGCGTTGCCCAGTTGTAAAATATACTTAAATATGATATTTTAATTCATACAGATTTCATATTGGTGCATTTGCTGCATCTCGATTCCAAGATTGGTTCTGATTGAGACAGCGATCTTTTTGGGTTCAATCAAAACAGGGATTTAAAAAGGTTTCCTAATCTTTGACTTCCACGTCTTCATATAATACCCATTGACAAATAACGTCAAGTCAAAGACTTCAGAATACATACTTTTCTTAAACATTGCAAAATAATGTTTGTGAATATCCCTAACCCAAATACTGTCTTCGATTGCTTGTTTTTGTTAATCCTTTCTTCCACCATTCCACGTTTTCTGCATTGCTATCAGCTTCCATAAATACTCACATAGTTATTTACCAGTAATACTTTAAGCAAACTACCTTTCTCTTTTTATTTTTCTATTATTTTCTGCACGTTTAAACTAAAGTCGGAAGGGAAATTGTATGATATTTTGGGAAAATTTCCTTTCCGACTTTTGTTCAAACGTGCATGAGGGAAGGAGGGTATTATAAACGTGTATATTGTATTAAAAAAAAGACGAATCGCCATAGCTTATTCCACTGTTATAGATCTTAATTTACTTCAAATTTTTTTTTCCTATCCGTTACACCTCTGCATTGTATTTCCTTTATATAAAAATATCTTTAATGTCTAGCTTGTTTCCATTTTTAAAAGAAACATTTTTTGCTTCTTTAATGTTTAAAAAAAGATTATACGAATACTAATTAAAAGATAAAAAAAATGTTAGGCGAGTGTTTATTTTTGTCCTTGGGCCTTGTATTTTGTCTGAAAATTAACCCACTCCGGTTAAAAATTATTAATTTAAAAATTAACCATAGATCATTTTAAGGTGATACGAAAGAATGAAGGAATATATATTTTTTTATGAAAACCATGCAAGACAAGGCGTGAAGCCACTGGATGTAAGGAGCTAAAAAGAAAGAAAAATACTATTGCAAGGCCAGAAACTATCTGACGATATGTGTTAGGTGGATAGATTCTGACTCAGAAAACAGCAATTCTTTCCTTTTTGTCAGAAACATTACTCATGGAATGTGAGAGAAATATGTTTGGAGGTAGAAAATTTATAAATACTTTTTAAATTGATGGAAAACTCAAGAGTTCTTTCAACTATTATTTCAGTAAGTGAAAAAATCGATAGCTTAATAAACAACTAGATTTTTTAGCCTGTTAAAAACGAGTAAAAATTATAACCCCATCAAGTTAGAATATGTGCTTTATATCAAATTGGTTAAATTTGTGCTCATTTTTTGCATTAAATACTAATCCCTATTAATCCCTAACTGCACATTGAACAGATTCCATAATACTTTGTTTGCAACACCTTATAATAACAAAGGCTCATACAAAATTTCAGTCAGATCGAGCCAGTAATTTTAGAGAAATCTTTTAGAGTAAATGTGGTATTATGGTGACTAATCCCTATGAATCCTAACTGTGCATTGAATGGATACCATAATACTTAGTTCGCTGCACCTTATATTATACAAAATTTTAGTCAGATCGGCTCAGTAGTTTCCAAGAAAAAAAAAAGGAACTAACATACAGATTAAGAAAAATATGATACAGGGATTAGCGAAAATAAAAAGTACACAGAGGAAATTGAATGTATCAGGAAATTAACAAAAAGCGATTAAAATGAATAAATTTAATTCGATAATTTTAAAACGATCAAAAGGAGTACATGACATGGAATATGAAAAAAAGGGTTTTCAATATATAAATAAGGTCATCAGGAGTTTCCCTTCATTAACTGAAATAACTTACTAATCAAAAGCTACAAAAAAAAAAAAAAAAAAAAAAATTGTTTCAGCATAAATTCTCACCCTAAATTGGTCTGTGTAGAAATTCTTTTGTCAAATCACCTTAATTGATTTCTCCAGATCGATGTTAAAACAAAATTTACTAAGAGAGAGTTAGGAGAGTTTTTATTCTATCATTAACATATACTATGACTAAAACCCATTACACTTACATCATCATATTCAATTTAACATCTATTTTACATGCTGACATACTTAGCAGCTTTTATAAATTGGATTCCAAACTAAACTATCTCTGGTCGGTATTTATTTATCCCTCTTTCCCTCAAATCTATCTTTACCACTTACTGTTGTTTCCTTTGTCTGATATCATGTTAACTCAACTATTTTACATCTACAAGCCTAAGACCTCTCCCCTATTCTTTTAATGTGACCAAACCAACAAAGTTTCCTGTTCCGCACACATTTATTTAGACTGTCCAAATTTAATCAAACTATGCGATCATCAGATTTAATCTTGTTTTTAGATAAAGAGTGATATTACACATCCACCGTATCATTTCATAATTCCTCTCCGTGCAGCACATGCTCACAACCCTCTTTTATCAGACTAAACTTCCACACACCATCACACTGCATGGCTGATAGACTCTTTCCTTGATCAAACGCAGTCACACTGTTGGTTAGTCAAGACAGAAGTTTTTTTTTTTTTTTATTTTTTAAAAAAGTTGAACACAAGTAACACACACACACACACACACACACACACACACACACACACACACAATGTGTGTGTGTTATCAAGACGTGGGATTAAGGAGAAAGTAGAAATTAACAACAAAAATGTTCAACTCAATCCTAATTCATCACGGAGAATGATATTTCATTTATAAATGTGAAAATATGTAAAAAAAAATTTAAAAAATAAATAAATAAATAAAAATAATGTGAAAATTTATAGAAAACGAATGCAGAGTATCTGGGATGAAAATATATTTTAAAGGTTTAATATTTCATCTTTTGAAGAGTCAAGATTTTTGTTCTACAAAGGTCTTCAGATTTATTTCGAATGAATTGGATATTTTATTTGATTCATAGGGATAACCCATAAAATATTGTTGTAAAATTGAGGTTTCCCCACCTAGCACAATCAGAGTGGCAAAAAGTTTAATGAAAGAACTAATTTGGTTGTTTTGTTTTACAGCATATCAACCCTTTTTGTGTTATTTAATGCTGAATGCAATAATTTAGGAAAATGTTTTTATGCTTCGAGTTATTTATATTTTCAAATATTTATTCATGATGCTTGGTTTGGTTGTTTTGTAGAGGAAAATTTTTTATTTTTTATTTTGCAGAACATGATTGAGTTTTGCAAAAGGAAAGCAAGCAAAAAACCGTGACATCAATACTTGGTGCATTTTAGGCCAAGAAGCCAGTATCTTTACAGCCTGATCTAGTAGGACCAGAATGAAAAAGCTGAAAGATAAATTTCCTGAACTACTGTCAGAATGACTTGAACGATCCATCAAGACAAAAGTAAAGTTTGAGGTTAAATTTGCAAATTTTAAAGATTTTGAAAATTGTATCATCAGATAGAGCATCTCCAAGAATACATGCAAAAATAAAAATAAAAGTAATAAATAAACAAAAATAAGCAAATAAATAAATAAATAAAATAATCACAGAATATATGATTGTGCCAATTTTTCAAATGGCTTAAAATGATTGTCCCAAAGCATTAATAGCAGCTAAGGACATTTTGATAAGATTAAATGGTGGAAAAAATGTTGCAAAGCAACAATTATCAGATGTTTAGTTCCGGTTACAAATTGAAGAAAATTGCTATCAATACTCAGGGTTTACATGAATTTGTATAAACTAAGGGTTTACATGAATTTGATCGTCTTCCATTGGAATCGCGATTATGTCTACTCTTTCTTAACAAATTATGGACATCATGCTGGCCAATTTATATTTTAGTATGTTGATTATGAATGAAAAGCGAGACCAAAATTGTGATCACGTAAAGCATTTGAAAAGATAAAAGAATACAGATTCAAACTTAATCATGAAAAGTGTGAATTCATCAGGCCCCCATTTCACACTGGACTCAGTTCAAACGCCTGTAAATCAGAAACCATAATTAGTTCGCAGCTATAATTTACCGCATAACCTATAGAGAGCTCCAATCTATGGTCCTCCCTTGCCAAACTTTCACGAAAAAAACACTCGTCTAGCTGAAACCACTGTCAATAACTTTCCCCACTCTTTATCTGTGCCTAAACCTAAACGTAGATTCCACGTACAAAGCTTCTTTCCTAGAACTGCACGCCTATGGAACTCTCTTCCGTTTTTCTTTTTTCCAACTGACTACAATTTGTTTGTCTTCAAGTCCAATGTAAACAAATTCTTGATGAACCGTTCCCTTAAATAATCCAATTTACCAAATTTCTACTTTAACAATTATTACAAAATTATCCCATTGACTACTGTACACTTAATAACTCTTATCCTAGAGTGGCCTCCAAGCCTTTATAAATGGTGACCCCTATGTAAAAATAAAAATATAAATCATTATACACGCAAAATATCAGCTAGATCAGACCATTGAAAGTGGGTCAGGGGAATTACTTATTGAACGCCCATCGTAAAGTACATACAACAAATTATTGACTTAATTAAAAGACCAAACCTTTCTAGAGCAGAATCCATTAAAAAAAAATGTGATATCCAATGTGACTATATTACAAGCTTTCCTTAGGTTAACAAACTAGTACGACATGTATATATCCAACATTCATAAGAGCATGTTTAAATCTATAAAAAAGAAAAATGGATGCAGGTGATGGCATTGGAGCAATAATTCTTTAGATATTTAAAAATGGTAGTAGAAAGCCAGTGGCACTTAAGATCTTTACTATCAACAGAAAATAGCTAAAACCAGGTAGAGGAATCAATATTTGCTGTTAGTTCCAGACAACTGACCATCTTCTACTGTCACTATATGGATCGGAGAAAGCTATCCCCATAAACAACAGGTTACAGCTGTATGTGATCATATTATTGAACTAAAATTATAAAATGGGTTTTTTTACCATAAACATATAGAACATGCAAATGGTCTAGCTAGAGTTTCTCAAGTTTTTCAGAACAATTGGAAGATGCAGTGATATTCATTGTCTACTAAGTTCCAGATCCTGTCCGATCGCCACAATGTTGCACCTTTGTGTTTGTTTTGCAAATGTAACAGAGTGTGCACTTGCGTATGGTGACTGTATGCAAATGCCGAGCTGTGTGCAAAGTGACGTAACAGTAACGAAGCAAAGAAAAAGATATAAAAAGAAGAATGCATGCCCAGATCGGGGATCAGGTTCAAGAGGATCACTATCATGTGGGTGAAGTTATGTGTGACCGGAGAATGAGGAATAAAGGCCTTTTCTTAAAACTTGAAACAGTGAGTTGAAGTTCTTTCCTCTTCCTTTCTTATGTTCCCTGCGACAGAATCTACATCGTGTTGGGTCTCTAAATGTTTACGCAGGTGTAAACATGTTCTACGTTACACAAGTACTTCAATGAAATTTGCTCCAATGAGATTACTGCACTTGTACTCCCTCAATGTAAACATCATTTACCAACGTCCAAACCAAGAAGCAAAGATTCTACGCCTTTAGGTGTCCAGATGCAAGAAAATTTTCTACATAATATATGCATAATTGCCAGAGAAGAACATTGAAAAGACGAAAAGACCTGCAAAAAAATACACTTAGAGTAAAACGCTTACAAGTGAAATTTCACATCTGGGCCAAAACTGATATTACATAGTGTTGCAATATTTTTAATATAATGAGGGTAGATATTTGTCTGCTGTCTACTGCAGCAAAGTGTGACACAAGGTCGGAAAGTGGAGGATAGGCAAGCTCTCCTACACAAGGGGCACTCTTGCCTCAACAAAAATTGCCTGTGCACCTCGTCGGCATTCCCTGGTCGAGGCGCCTCAGGCGACAAGCAATAAACTTGCCCTATCCGAAAGGTGGGTGGCAAGGCCTGGGAGGGTGGACCTCCTGGATGATACCCGGCCCTGCACCTGTTGGGCTGAGTATCAAGAACGGATCCTTGAGGGTACTTTCTACCCAGTCTCCAAGCCACTAAAGCAGCAAGGAGACGATCCTCATTATAATGAAAGTATGATCACTAAAAGTTGGAAGATTCTGCACATAGACACTGGTGATAGGAACTGACCAATCAAATTGAGCCACGTTATGCTAGCAACCAATCAGAAACCAGAATTGCTCCATAAAACTATTGAATCTTTTAGCATTCCAGCCAATAATTTTTTCATGTTAACAGGAGAAAGATCTTTTGCTCGTTGCCTGCAAAATTATAAAATCCAGGATCTACCCACTGAAAATTCTTCATCTTGACTACTTGTACAGAATAGTTACCCATCAGAAACTCTTCTGAAATTAAACATGGCTTCCAATTCAAGACATCGCCTACACTACATAAATTTTTCAGGACCGTTGAATGGCTCATATTATCTAACGGTTTTAGACAATCGTATAAAATGCCTTTTAGCATTCAAATGAAAAACACCAACTTTCTACAGTTACAATTAATTTTCTTCTGGAACTTTTTGCTCGATTTGGTGTCAGTGACAATGGAATCTAAATAGCAATGAATTCAAAATATTTTTCAAATTCTTGAAGATTAAACATATCGCTTTCTAGAAAACTCTAAAAATGTCCAACATGATCGAAAAGATACAACTTTCGAGCAAATGTTGATCGTTCTTATTTCGGCTAACAGCATACAACAAAGCAAATACAGGTAAATAAATATAATCTGCACAAACAACAGACCGCAAAGGAAGAAATGAACCACAAAAGAAAGACTAGCAATGGGGTGATATTGCCCCCCTACACACACACACACACTCAACACACAAGGATGTTAAGTTACACATATCTACTATTATATAAAAGGAACTCTGTGTGTATGGGTGGGTGGGAAGTTCGTTTCCTATGGACTCTTAAACGGCTGTCGATTTTTTTAAATTGCACACAAATGTACTTTATGAATCTGGCAGTCTCCTTAAATAGGTTTTGTATCAGAATGTCTACAATAAATATCAATAATCGAAAAAATCTGATGAACAGAACAGGCAATTTTGACTAAAGTTAATATTTTATACATCACAAGTGCATTTGAAAAGTTTTATTACCACACAAGTCGAAAGGCTCAACATATAAAATCAACAGTAGGTTCTTTAATATGACAGGGGCATGTTCGAAATTAATGTTTTTCTTTAGAGCACATGTGATCTATGGTATTTGACTTGTATTTTAAACTTTAATTCAAGTCATTATATAAAAATAATTTTATAAAATCAACAGAAGGTCTCTTACAGTGCAACGTAAACTACAATTTATTGTGGACTGTGGGAATCCATGTAAAGCTTCTTCCAGGTGCACCACGGTGGGTCTCCAACTAGAGCAGGCAATCAATCAATTTGATTGAAAACTGGGTCATTTCATCGATTTTGATGATAATAAGATATGAGAAGGTTAAACATTCGTTGATCCTCATTCAATCCCGGGCAACGTCAGGTCTCCCAACTAGTAGAACATAATCCCCAAGTTATATCAACGATTTTTTATACAGTGTATATAACACTGCTAACCGGATTATAATATTGGTACTTATCCAATTTATGACCCAATTTCTAGTAAGTTTGCATCAGTATCTTTTATCAGTTTATGTAAGCAGCCAGAAGATGCTGAAGCGATTATCTAATTAGATGTCAGAAGAAAAATTTGAATGAAAGCATAAAATTCATTAAATAAAAAAAAAATGTTTTTAAATTTTAAATAAAAAATGACTCAACCCTATTCCAATGAAATCCCTTCCTTTCCCCATGTTAAAAATGGTTTTCTAAATAGAAAGTCATTCAACATGGGGGAGGGGGACACTACGTTTTGAATTGATTGCTTCGGTATCTGCTAGCTGTTTATGTAACCTGCTGGGAAGTGCTGTTGCGAAGTTGCCGAAGATGGGGTCGTGAATTGGATAACTATCATAATATGTATTGATAACTTAACATATTAATATTTATAGATTTTAAACTTCCAGTTAAACTAAAATCTATAGGTCAATTATAAATGTATTTTTAACGTTTGCAAAAATATATCGACATATTACATTGATTTTTAAGGTAATCCAGTAAGTTCAGTAAAACAGAAAAAAGTTTATAGAAGCTACAAGTAATTGTAAGAAAGAAATAGCAACAGCTAAGAGAATATACTGAAACCACCAGAAAAACACACTGAAGCACAGAAATTAGGAACTCGTGATTTCTGGAAAATCTATAACAATGCAATAAATAATAGGTAATCAATAATTCCCCCACTATCCAACAATAATGAGGTTGTTTGCACGACAACCGAGAAGGCTAACATGCTTGCCAGTCAGTTTGCCTCCAAATCCACATTAGACCCAGCAAACCACTCCCTTCCTGACTTTTCTTTGTGGATAGACACCACACTAGATGATCTGAAAAATCACCCCTTCTCAGGTGCATGATATCATAAAAAACCTAGACACCTTAAAAGCATGTAGACCCGAACTCATCCTGGCTGTACTATTAAAAAAATGCTCCACTGAGGTTGCTCCAGTCCTCTCCAAACTTTACAACAAATGCTTTAATGAATCTTGCTTTCCTGATTGCTGGAAAACTGCTTCTGCGCTATCAGTTTACAAGAATTCTGGCGAAAGAACTGACTCATTAAATTATCACCCCATTAGGCTCCTCCCACTTTTCACCAAAGCATTTGAGTCCTTAATAAACCAAGCTCTTCTCCATCACCCTACAGCTACTAAACTTCTGACCGACCAACAATATGGATTTTGGCAAGCCTGTTCTACAGCAGATATTCTAACTAATCTCTGAACATATATACCATATACTGGACTAAGCAGGGGAGGGTAGAGCGGTAGCCCTAGATATATCTATCAATGTGCACGATGGTCTTCTCAGGAAAATCAGATCATACAGTATCACTGAAGGAAGACTTAGCATAATTAAATCTTTCTTAAATAAGAGAAGAATCCAGGTTGTCCTCGACGGTCATACATCTAAACAATATGATATAAATGCGGGTGTACCTCAGGGGTCTATCCTTAGACCTTTACTATTCCTAATATTCATAAATGACCTCCCTGATAAAATTGTCTTTGAGATGGATATATTTGCTGATGACACCATGCTCTATAACAGACACAAGGGGAAAACAAATGAACACATATCTAAGAAAATGGCAGAAACACTAGAGGAGACCTCCAATCTGTAGTGGAATGGGGACAAAAATGGATAGTCACATTCAATGCTGCCAAGACTAAGCTTGTTTCCTTCAATAATTACAAGAAATCTTCTCAACCACCAATAGCTATGGCTAAAGATATATTACCTGAAAGTACTTCTTTCAAACTCCTTGGCTTAACGTTCACAAGGAACAAGAGTTGGAACAGATACATTGAGAACATTACCAAGGCCACTGCGAGAAAGATGGGCTCTCTCTCTACTATGCTAGAGGGTTACTTATGCCTGAAAGTATCCTGTACCTCTACAAGGCCACCATTCGCCCATGTATGGAGTATTGTTGCCATATTTGGGCTGGTGCATCTGCTACTAGTCTCTCGCTCTTGGACAGGGTTCAAAAGAGAGCCACCAACCTGATAGGTCCTGAACTATCATCTAAGCTTCAACCTCTGTCCCATTGAAGAAATCTTTCATCCCTCTGCCTGTTCTAGAAATATTTTAATAGTAGATGCTCCATACCTTGTACCAAGCCCTTGTACCCTCTTGACGTAAATACCCCCAACAAACCCGACAAGCAGCAAAATTTCACCCCTACACAATCGAGATCCCTAGATGTAAGAAAGCCTTCTACTATAATAGTTTCTTTCTCAGAACTGCTAAACTTTGGAACTCCCTTCCAGGTTCCTGCTTTACCAACTGTACTGACATGCAAAAGTTCAAGTGTAATGTAAACAGACATCTTGCTGCTCAACTCCCTACATAGTATCCTGCAACGTAGGATCCAGATAGTAGCCCCTACATCAAAATGCACTGTGCCTTGTTTGGGGTGAAAGTAGAATTTAAAAAATCCAAAAACAGCTAAATATTTATAGATTTAAAAAAGAATCTGAATTAAATTTTTTGGATTGTGTTTGTTTATGTTCAAACCTTAATTGTTTTCTTTTTTTCCATTATGGCATTAATGATAACAAATATTTATTGATTTTAAACTACCAGTTAAACTAAAATCTATAGATCACCTGGAAGTTTATTTTAAACGTTTGCAAAAAAATATATGGACATATTAAATTGATGTTTTATAGGGACTGCCAAAATTCACCACAGAATTACCCCTCCCTATATGTAACAGGCTGTAACTTTATTAAGTTAATATTATCAATATAACTTTTGTACTATTAAAAAGAAGAGTAAAATAAACTAGTAATAATTTTTTAATTTTTTCATCGTACGAAAATAATGAAATTGCGAGACGAAAATCTTGTTTACATAATTGACGCTTTAAAATAACGTTCCCATTCTGAACGTGAAGACATACCCGTGTTTAATAAATCTACCAAAAATCAATTAATAGTCAGATTTTCGTGAAATTTTCGACACTTATCCATTTTAGAATGAAATTACATATAAAATGCAGTGTCTGTAAAATATATGAGGGGAAATATTTTTTTAGTGCGTGTCCCCTCCCCTATTTATTTTTTCGAAATTTGAACAAAATATATTTAAATCTATCGAAATTTCTATTTATAATGAAACATAAGAGTTCAAATAAGTAAGAAATATTTATTTTTCAAAAGTTTAAATACACGTATTGAACAAAAAATTACCTTTAATATTACTATGTTTTTTTTTTAAATAGCGTTTTTTCTAATTAATATATACTATAATCAGTTGAACTGCCAAGAAAAAGAAACTTCTTAAAAATTAACTGATTTTTAAAAGATTAAAACGATTAAAATTCCATTATTTCAAAATGTCCGCTACAACATAGATTTTTAATTAATTGTGTGAAAATTTTTTTAAAATATAAATTTATAATATAAACACGTTTCTTGCCACCTATTTTATTACCAGATTAAAACCGATTCAAAATTAATATTGCGTTAAAATCCAGATTTTGTACGTGCACTGCGATATTCTTGTATGTCTTGTTTTATGAAATAAAATACAGAAGCCGAGACTGAATCAAATAAACTGGTTGATTGGAAAACATTCACTTGCGCAGTTGCATTCGCTGTTCTAAAACTTCACAGCTTACTTTGATTATTCTGTGAGTGTTTACTAAAAAGTAACCAAATTAAAAGTTAGTTGTTAAATTATTTAAAAAAAATTTTTCTTGTGTTTTACGTTTAATTTTAAAGTTTATTAAACTTTTTTCCCCCAATTTTAAAAACTCAACTTTTTTCGTCAACATTTATTTTTAATTTTAGTAGTAATGAAGTGGTCGGAGGCAACAAACTGGTAAAAGGGAAAATTATTCCCAAGTAGCATTCAGGGGGAATAAAATGCTTTTTCATATAAATAATTTAATTTTTTTTTTTTTTTTTTTTTTTTTTTTTTACACATTGATCACCATTTATCAAGGCCCGGAAGCCACTCAGGGATAAGGGTTATTGCAAGTACATTACGTTAGTGTGGAGATTTGATGAAGTGTTTACTTAAGGGGGCGGTTCATTAGGAATTTGTTAACGTTGGACTTGAACACATCTAAAGTGTAGTCTGGTGGGAAGCAGGCAGACGGAACAGAGTTCCACAGGCATGCACTTCTAAGAAAGAAGCTTTGTTCATGGAATCCACGTTTTGATTTAGGCACAGATATAGAGTGGGGGAAATTTTTCACAGTCAATTCAGCTAGACGGGTGTTTTTCGTGAAAGATTGGCGAGGGGGGACCAGAGATTGGAGTTCAGACGAGCACCTGCCATGGAAATAACGATAAAACAAGGATACGCTCGCAACGTCTCTTCTGTGGGAGAGAGGTTGCGGGTAGAGAAAAGGGCATCCCCCACTAAGCCACGAAGTCTATTTTGTACTCTTTCAAGGCAGGATAGGCTGTTTTTAGCAGCTCCTGCCCAGATATGGCAGCAGTATTCCATCCTTGGACGTACTTGGCTTTTATATAGATAGAGAATTGCATCAGTAGTGAGATATCTTCTGGAGCGGTAGAAGGATCCCACCATCTTTCCAGCGACCTTGGCAACAGACTTGATGTACGTATTCCATTTCAGATCAGGAGTAAGGGTCAAACCCAGAAGCTTGTCAAAACACGGGACCTCACCCAGACGAGAGCCATCCATCACAATTGATGCCAGATGGGGATCAGAGCGTTGATGATGTAAGGATAGGAGTTTGGTTTTGAATGCATTAAAGGTAACCAGCCACATCTTCCCCCACTGAACCACGCACTCGAGATCAGAGGAGAGAGAATCAGAGAGAACTTTGTCATTTACAGCCTTTGATGTGTTGCCGTAGATGGTCGTGTCATCAGCATAGATGTCAACGAATGATTTAAGTATGGGTTTAGGGAGGTCATTGATATAGATCAGGAAGAGAGTTGGGCCCAGGATTGACCCCTGAGGGACTCCAGCATTTATATTGCAGGCCTCCGATTTTTGTCCATCGACCACTACTCTTATGAGCCTATCGGAGATAAATGATTTAATGATTGAGAAAACATTTCCAGTTATACCGTAGCTGGAAATCTTGTGAAGTAGACCCTTATGCCATACCTTATCGAAGGCCTTTGATATGTCAAGAGCAATTGCCCTAGAAAGGAAGCCTTTGTCAAGAGATTCACTAATCCTGTGGGATATAACCATCAGCACATCTGCGGTAGATCTTGCAGAGCGGAAAACATACTGTGTGTAACTAAGAAGGTTATTCCTGCTGAGGTGGTTGACTATTTCTCTATTTAATATGGATTCCAGTAACGTACACATAACACACAGGAGACTTATTGGTCCGTACTGAGAGGGAGATGAATATCACCTGAATTCTTAAATACAGGGCAAATTGATGAGGTCTTCCAGGGAGTCGGAAAGCACTTCTCCTTAAGGCAGCGCTTAAATAGTTTCGTAAGTATGGGAGCATGTTCTGGTTGAAGCTTTTTTAACACTATAATTGAGATGCCATCAGGGCCAGTTGCTTTACTGGAATCTAGGTTCTTGATTAGCTTGGAGACCTCATGCACGGATATTTGTATGTTACCTAGCTTGTTCTGTGTTATAGGAGGAAATATAGGGAGTTGATGGCCTTCGTCGCATAGGGTAGAATTAGCTGCAAAGTTCTTTGCAAATAGTTTGGCATTGTCTGACGCTGACGAGATGACCTCTGGTCCATTGATAATGGTTGGGATAGAACGCACACTTCTGTTCAGGATCCTATTTGTTATTTGCCAAAACTGGTGGGAACCAAACCGCTGATCAGCTACCTTGGATTTAACAGACTGGGCATATAGCTCTCTTGCATTTTTTATTACTCTTTTACAGTGGTTGCTGGCAGTCCTGAAAGCAGCTTTAGTCTCAGTGCATCTATTACGTTGGTAGCTATGGAAAAAGTGATTTCTGTGCGTGATAGCAGCAGCACATTCTGAGGAGAACCATGGCTGACTGTTAGGTTTTTGTTGGAATTTTTTAGATGGTATGAATTGGTCTATGCCTACAATTAACCATTCGGTCATATCTGATACTATAGAGGACATGGAGTGCAGAGGTAAATCAGATATGAATGTACGGAAGCTATCCCAGTCAGCCATAGAGTATCGGTATAAAGTACGGTAGAGGGGTACGTCTGGGGACTTATTACATTTCGTTTTTATCTTAACTGATACGATGGAGTGGTCGGAGGATCCTAGAGGAGAATGAATGGAACATGAACATAGCTCAGGAGAAGTTGAGAGAAAATGGTCTAGGAGGCTTGCATATTGACCGGGTGTATCGGGCACACGGGTGGGTTCGCAAACAATCTGAGTGAGGTCATAAGCAATGGCAAAATCATGACAAACCTCTCCTCATCGTCTGTCTTATTTGAATGGGTCAGCCATTCCACGTTATGGACGTTGAAGTCACCACAGATGTGGATGTTAGCCAAGGGATGTGCAGACAGTATGTGGTCTATTTTCTCAGATATGCTCTTAAAGATAGTAATTCCGCTGTTGTGGGGCCAATAGAGGGCAAATATAAATGCAGTGGTGTTAGCAAGTGCAACCCTGAAGCACATATAGGGTAAATTAGGATCTTCTCTAGAGATATCCCTGCCACACGGGAAGCCATCCTTAATGTAGGCACATATTCCATGCCCATGGCGATCTTGGGGGTCAGATTTAGCTGTTAAATTAGAGTATCCGTTAATTATGAACTCATCTAGGGAAGTGGTCGGCCCTATTCCAGTTTCACTTAGAAATAATATGTTCGGTTTCGTCTCCTGTAATTGGGTTTCAACCTCTGGAAGGTTGGAACGTAGACCCCTGATGTTGGAGAAGGAGACCTGGTAGTAGGGGTCTACGTTGGAAGATAGGGGTTCTAGGTTTAATCGAATTTTTATTCTGGAGATATTTCATGTTGAGGTTTTGGGATTTGTGGAATAGGTCAGCATACTTGGTTAGAGCAACGTATCGAAAACTTAAATAAACAAATAATGTGTAGTAAACTAACAAACAATTTTATTGTCCCTTCTGCTCTTCCGTAGATATCAAAAACGTCACGTAACATTTTATTTTTGTGTTATGTTTTCTACCTCCACTGAAAAAAAAAACAGATTTAACTTAATTATTTCTAACGATAACAGTGAATCTGTTTTTACATTTCGATAATTTAATCTTTAAGTAAACTATTTGAATGTAAAATAAATTCCTATTAAATTAAATTACAGTAGTAAATAATCGTTCGCCGTGACTCGCATCAAGCACATCAATTGATGACGTCACCAGATCATGTGTACATTTTGGAAAAGTTCACATGAAAATGGTAGTGCCTAATGTTTTACGATAATTAAAAATTAAATACAACTCTGTAGGTAAATAATAATAATTTAGAGATTTTAAAAATATCGGATTTGGTAATTGAATACTGCTGCCATATCTGGGTAGGAGCTGCTAAAAACAGTCTATCCTGCCTTGAAAGAGTACAAAATAGACTTCGTGGCTTAGTGGGGATGCCCTTTTCTCTTCCCTGCAACCTCTTTCCCATAGAAGAGACGTTGCGAGCCTATCCTTCTTTTATCATTATTTCCATGGCAGGTGCTCGTCTGAACTCCAATCTCTGGTCCCCCCTCCCTCGCGAATCTTTCATGAAACACACCCGTCTAGCTGAATCCACTGTCAAAAATTTTCCCCACTCTTTATCTGTGCCAAAATCAAAACGTGGATTCCATGAACAAAGCTTCCTTCTTAGAAGTGCACGCCTGTGGAACTCTGTTCCGTCTGCCTGCTTCCCACCTGACTACAACCTGGATGTGTTCAAGTCCAACGTAAACAAATTCCTAATGAACCGCCCCCTTAAGTAAACACTTCAATAAATCTCTACACTAACGTACTCTACTTGCAATAACCCTTATCCCTGAGTGGCTTCCGGGCCTTGATAAGCGGTGACCACCGTGTAAAAAAAAAAAAACAATTGTATCAGAATCGAAAAAATATTAGAATCGTCTGCTCATTAATTCTAACTCAGCTAGATTTAAGATATTAATTAAGGTTAAAAACCATTGATAAAATAAGTAATATGGAGAACTGTGACTTAGTTTTGGATAAACGGTGATAAAATCTTAAATTAAAGAACCAACAAATATAGATTAACAAAGATAGTAATGTATGTCTTCAAGGATTATCACAATTTTTTTTATTAACCTGTTAATTGCATAATTATATATTCATAAATGCCATCTCGCTGTGTAATTAATTCTAGAAAAAGGTGACATTCAGTTGACTTTTTTAAGAGTGGAAGTCGCTCAATAGTTACATATGTAGACTGTAGTCTCGGTATGCAATGTTTTGAATTCTGTCGGAGCTATTTATATTACTTTTACTAATAACGTTGGGAAAAGTATGAATACATTTGTCCTCCCTCGAACCATAGGTGAAATAATAGGTTAGACTCTCGAACTTCGGTAAGGTAACTAATCTAGGATAAAGAAAAAATTCTAAATCAATAACTGTGGTAGTTTTTGAGGTCTACCATTTCTACCAGCCTCATTGAAAAGCTGTCATGAAACAGAAATGCTTTGAGAAATCTGGTTGCCAACCTTCAATTGTGAAGGTATATATATATATATATATATATATATATATATATATATATATATATATATATATATAATAAAAATCTTGTTATTGAAAATTTATAAAGTTTTCAAAATACAAAATTTTAATTATCCAACAAGGAGTATAAATAAACGAAAAAAAACTTATTCCATCGAGTTTCAAAGAATGCAATTGTTCAAAGGGAAGGAGTCTACAAAATATACACTAAATTTTGCAGGTTAATGCATTAAAGGAAACAAACAACATGAAATTAATCATACTTGCACCAAAAAGGCTATTTAACAGTTAGTGACTGGTTATAGGAATTAAATGAAATTAAGGAAGCAAGAAACGGGGGCGGGGGCAAAGGGGAGAAAAATTATATATATATATATATATTAGTAAATTTTTGAACAGATATGTGGAAATTAAGCTACACTGAATTTTCTTCGTTTCATCTTTGTGAGGATTCGTCAGGCTCTTGCATGAAATTGATGTTGCATTATGTTTTTATATATCCCCTGTGGTACTGGATTTGCTACTCAGTTAATCAGATTCTTAGTTACTCATACGCCCATTTATGAATGCAGGCACACTTGTTTCTTTGTTTTAGCACGGATTTTTTTCATTTTTTTGTGATCGATGATGACCTAATTTTAATTTGGATGTTTACTAACATTTTATGTTATACTAGAGTATTTATGTATTCGTTTATTTATTATTATTATGATTATCATTTTTAATGTTGTTGTTGCTGCTATGAATAGTAGTTCATTTTTTTGTTATCTTAAGGTAAAGTTTATTTTGTGTATCTATACGTTTGCTATTTCACTCTTGCAGCTTAATAAATTTTAGGGTTCTTTAAAGTTAAGGACAGCTAATTTCCTCATTCAAACATAGTTTACACGGGTCATCTAGGTTTCTACATGTGCTAGCTTATATAAAAAATGCATTTGTCCAGCTAAAAGTTAAAAACTTCACAAGACACACCAATAAAGCTGATATATTCTTTTCCATCATTTCCTTGAACAAAATATAGGCACATTATTAATATTCATTCTTTTGGAAGTTAAGAGGGATATAATTAATCAGATATGATAGATATTTAGAGCAATTTTTTAATTTTATATTGTAATTCGTGGACGATTTTTTCCCCAGTTATCAGAGAAAGAGGAGAAGTGAGGGGTTAGGAGAGAGCGGGAGGCAAGAAGAGATAGTGAGAGAGAAGTTTTATAAGATATTGCATATACTTTTAAATCTGCTATGTTGTCGTCTATGCTTCTGAATAATTAATTATTCATTTTTTATGTTTTTTTATTAGATGATTAGTTTTAGTTAACAATTATGCTAAATTTTTATGCATAGTTTTTACATTGTGCATAACTGCATCGAATTTAGGTTGAAAACGTTCTAGCACACAAACATGTTTAGTGATGTTGTCTATGTGTGTGCGAAATGTCTCTACTAAACTCTTCTCTAAATATTTTGTCTACGACTTGACACTTGATATATAGGATATTTGACTTTCGATTTGGTTTTAGCCTGTAAAAATATGCATTAAAAAATCAAAATTGAACAAAACAAAACAAAGAAAAAAAAACAGTTAACCTTGGCAGAATAGTAGGAGTAACTCGATCAACTTTTGAGCATGCATACATATAGATTTTTAACTTGAAGTCGCTTAATTTTTAGTCTTTTTTTTTTTATCCATCTGGCAAAAGCTCAGACAGTAATGACAAAGGCTGAAGCACCAAATAATGACTAAGGCTGGAGCGCTAGATGTTTTGGTTTCGATTTGAGCTAATGGCACTGAAGTAATTTTTTTTTTAACTTTTGAAATCATATATATTGAGTACAATATAACTCTATAAGAGAATTTTCTCTATAATAATAAATACGAAATCTGTATGAACTAAAATATCATTTAAGAGTATTTTACAACCGGGCAATGCCGGACAGCGCGCGCGCGTGTGTGTAGTTTGCGTACACACACAAGTTTATGGAATTCACAAAGAAAATATAAAAACACAAAGAAAATACATTGTGTGGCCACATATTACAAATCTTTTGTTAACAAATATTAATAATTGTGATTTAATACCATGTTAAGAAAAGTTGGGACGAATTGAAATATAAAAATGAATACAAAGTATATTAAAAGCAAATTATAGTTGTCGTTGAAATTTACGTGTTTATATGTACATCTTTATTACTTTGTTTAGGTATATGTCAAAGTAGGAGGTTTTTTTTCCTCAGTTTATGATTTTGTAAATAAAAATGTTACCACTAATTCTGTGTGAGAATCACAAGTTCCCCCCCCCCAAAAAAAAACAGGGGTCATATGACCATAAAAACAAAACAAAAAAAAAAAAATGATCTAGACATTTTTTATTTATCTTCAGTAAGTATTTATAATGACTTGATAATAACATGAATTTTTCTAAACTTATAATTAAAGAAAAATAAGAAATGTATAATCCAAACCTCAACCATAGATAAATAATAAAATACAATTTTTTTTTTTTATCAGATGCATAGACAAGAACATAAGTTAGTCATGAGACTGCATATTTGCGTCTGACAACATAAGGATGGGACAAAGTTTAATCTGAGCTGTACTTTTTAATATTGTGTGAAGTATTCCAGAACTTATGTTATGCAAACGTTGATAACTCAACTATTTATCTGAAATTTTGCATGGTAGTTACTGTTATGAAAATAAGTAAATAAATAAAAAAGAAATAATCCGATTCATTTATCCAATTTGGAAATCCCGCCCAAATCAAGGCCTTGACCTAACTTGTCACAATTAAAGATCAAAGTCATAAGATGTAAGACTGCATTGGTTACAATATGAGTCAATTAGGCAATGTCTACAATTTTTTTTTTTTCACACAGAGGTCACCACTTATCAAGGCCCGGAAGCCACTCAGGGATAAGGGTTATTGCAAGTACATTACGTTAGTGTGGAGATTTGATGAAGTGTTTACTTAAGGGGGCGGTTCATTAGGAATTTGTTAACGTTGGACTTGAACACATCCAAGTTGTAGTCAGGTGGGAAGCAGGCAGACGGAACAGAGTTCCACAGGCGTGCACTTCTAAGAAAGAAGCTTTGTTCATGGAATCCACGTTTTGATTTAGGCACATATAAAGAGTGGGGGAAATTTTTCACAGTGAATTCAGCTAGATGGGTGTTTTTCGTGAAAGATTGGCAAGGGGGGACCAGAGATTAGAGTTCAGACGAGCACCTGCCATGGAAATAACGATAAAACAAGGATAGGCTCGCAACGTCTCTTCTGTGGGTGAGAGTTTGCAGGGTAGAGAAAAGGGCATCCCCCACTAAGCCACAAAGTCTATTTTGTACTTTGTCAAGGCAGGATAGGCTGTTTTTAGCAGCTCCTGCCCAGATATGGCAGCAGTATTCCATCCTTGGACGTACTTGGCTTTTATATAGATAGAGAATTGCATCAGTAGTGAGATATCTTCTGGAGCGGTAGAAGGATCCCACCATCTTTCCAGCGACCTTGGCAACAGACTTGATGTACGTGTTCCATTTCAGATCAGGAGTAAAGGTCAAACCCAGAAGCTTGTCAAAACACGTGGCCTCTCCCAGACGAGAGCCATCCATCACAATTGATGCCAGATTGGGATCAGAGCGTTGATGATGTAAAGATAGGAGTTTGGTTTTGGATGCATTAAAGGTAACCAGCCACATCTTCCCCCACTGAACCACGCGCTCGAGATCAGAGGAGAGAGAATCAGAGAGAACTTTGTCATTTACAGCCTTTGATGTGTTGCCGTAGATGGTCGTGTCATCAGCACAGATGTCAACGAATGATTTAAGTATCTGTTTATGAACAGAATTGAAGTTATCAGTGTGATTTCCACAACTATTTAGATGAAGTTTTAGTGACTTTTATGAAAGAGAATCAGATCTATACATTTAATTAAAAAAAAAAAACGAATGTTGAAATTCTGTTTAGACTTTGATCAAACTTTTCAAGATCAATATCAAATATTAAGATGTAGTAATTGCAAATGCAAACAAACGATGAACTAACTTGTTGTCTGGTTGTAAATTTTTAATTTACAGAGGTTCTAAAGTGCACGAACCAAAATACATATTTTATGCAGTTAACTCATTTGCTGGAGAAAATAAGCAAGCATATAAAGATCAGTATTCTTTTCTCTTGACTTCAGTAAAAAAAAAAACAAAAAAAAACGCAATATTTTTACTGGGATAATACTTTATTGCAATCTAAATGTGACCAGTTAATTTTGATGCGGTCAGAGTAATATTTAATATGGGATTTCATTGGTTAATATGTGCCCAGTAGAAAAACTATCATGAACAGAACTAATGTTATTGTCAAAAATGAGACTTGCATTTTTTTTCCATTACCCTGATTTTTTTTCTCATATTCACTCAAAACAAATCATATTGCAATTTGAACATAAGAAGCTACTATGTGGGATCATGTCTACAGAAGCACTATGTAGGGAGTTGAGCAGCAAAATGTTTTTCACATTATATTTAAATTTTTGTATATTAGTATAATCAGGAAAGTAGAAGGTAGGGAGAGGATTCCAAAGTCTAGCAGTTCAAGGGTAGAAACTATTAAGGTAGACATTTTTTTGGTATCTTAGAACATCTAAAGTGAAGAGGTGGGATTTTGTTGTTTGTCAGGTTAGTTGAGATATTTACATCAAAGGGACACAAGTGATTTGATAGATATCCCCAACTGTAATCATTTTCAAGTTAGGCCATGGCCAATATTTAGACCAAGTGTGGTGTTAGTCAATGTGGATGTGAGGTTGTATATAAACAAATAACCTTGGCGGAATAACAAGGTCACATGCAAAGAATACCAAAAATAGTTTCTTGACTATATTTTCAAGACAAAGTTTATGTTCCTTATGCCTGTAACACATAACAATATGACTGAAGAAATTAGATTTATATTAGTAAAAGAATTTGGTGCTGAGATTTATTGATTCTCAGAAAGCACTTGATACAGTTAATCATAAAATGTGACCAAAATTTGATGACAGAATCAGGAGAAATGTTCTTCACATTTATTTTAACTGACTTTTCTAATTCACAAAGAAATTACTTGTGGTGTACCATCAGGTTCCGTTCCTCATGATATTCCTGATCTTATCTTAGTATGGCAATCACCCTGGGCAGGTTCAGGTGGCTCCCTCCTTTGTACACACACTATATATGGTAAGTCTTTGTTAAGATGTAAAGTTATTCACTATTCCATTAATGAAAGCAAACAATTTGCAGTCCAAAATTTTTTGCTGAGGTCCTCCTTGGTGGCAGTTGTTCACGTTTAATCACTGCCAAATACTTTAAGCTTCTGTTAGTCGACCATCTCCATTGGCCAGATTTCAAAGCCATAAAACAGAATTATCAAGACAGTCGTTTGGTAGACACACCCTTTGGCAACTATTGGGATTTCTCTATCTCACAGGCATCTCCAACACTGCACGAAAACATCAATGTGATATTCGACCTCAGCCATGTTTTGAGCTGATGACATCACTGTGTAGTCGAGACAGATGAAGGTCTCTACATTCTCCAAATCATCAACTACAGCATGATCAATCTGTTGATGGTGGAACAAATGATGATGTAATTTTAGATTTGGTTGCGTTTATGCCCACACCCACCATAGGCACGGCAAAATGAAGTGGATTGAACCCTATCAGCTGTTGAAGCCAAAATAGCAGTATCATTCATATAAGGTCTGTTACCTCCATGTCTGTTCCTACCATCACAACGTAGTAACACTTTAGAGACCATAATCAAATCCATAATCAAATAAGGTTAGAGAGAATGCGTATTCCTGTCTAATTAGTTCACACACACACACACACACACACACACACACACACACACACACACACACACTTCTTTATACATATCTTTATATTTAAAAATAATCAATTTTTAAGCGGGAAGACTCCTGGAATAAGAGTGGCATTTTGGCGATTGAGGATTCCAGCTAGACATAGCATAGACAAATTTCAGCTAAAGTGACAAGGGTGACCAATGACCTAACCCTAACCTTCTTCCTCACACTTTTGTATAGCCTTGCACCTATTTTTGAGGGTTGTAAAATTTTCTGAAATAAATTTTACAAAGGCATAAGACTCTTCACTACCATGAGCTCAAATTGACTGCTAATAGCTTTGTATGAGACGGAGTAACTTCATATGAATGCTGTCTGCAGATCGCTCAACCAAAGTGAAGGCAATCACAAAGTCAATGAAACGCATTTTTTTTTTCTTCTTTATTTCAACAGAGTTCTTCAGTTTTCTATGATCTTTGCTGGATTAAACTGTATATTTAATGCAACGACTTTTCTTTACGGTCCATCAAAAAGATTTTTTTAAGCGGTGTTTAAAAATCTTATAATAAAAAAAACTGAAAACATGCGCACAAAGACAAAAAAAAATTAAAAATCCGACTCCCAAATTGTATTAACAATTCTCCAAAACATAAATCTTGTTAATCAAGTAACCTGACGCTAATTTTATTCTGCCATGAGAGACTGGTTCCTCCTCATTTTATCTCAACGAGAATGTTCCTATGCAAAAGAATACTCATTTCTATGAATTTTTGTCATCTCACAAAAATAACAAGTTTTTATCTTGTAAGCGGAATGCTCTGGGTTCAATCCTTGGTGAAGGACACACGGCGTGACCTTCAATCTTTTTCCTTGTGGACCTATATAGTGGTTGCTATAAATCTTAATTGATAACAATAACTATGTACTGTAATGATTGCATTTGCTGAGAGCAACTTTAAATGGGCCAAAATCAACACACTCCCACAACCTGCGAAGCAGCATTTGATGGGGGTCGAATGTACCTTTATCTCATTTACTTGTCTTTCCATGAAGGTAGCTTTAAACACAAAATCGGTTTTTAATGCGCTAAATCCAGCTTCCCAAAAAAGTGATACTCAAGATTGGGATAAACATAAAAATTGCCACCGTCTAGAAGGTTTTCCTCTCTATTGATCAAGGACAGAAAAGATAAAGTATAACACCCGAAAAGGTACTACGATATTCGTTTCAAAAGTAAATTTTCCTTTTTTTAGCTCAAAAAGTTTAATAGCTATGAAAACGGGAGTAGTACCATTAAAACGAGTAATATTTTGTGTTCTAGAATTTATTTTTCTACATAGTAACCACGATTCTCAATACACTTTTGCCAGGAATTCAATGACGCATCCCTGCTTCTGACACACATCCATGACAGAGGTTGCTTTCATAGTTTCACACTGTTAATGTCTGCAGCAGAGAGATAAATCTTTCAGGTGATGAATGCATAAGTTCAGTCATCATAACAATGCAATGTGCAATCTCCTCTGATCTATTGAGGCAAAATAAAAAATGGGAGAAATTACTTTTCGAATGTCCGTATACAATACTCCTTGTTAAAATGCCAGTGTCTATCAAGATATGTTCACAATAGTGCATGTTTTGTGGTTGCTTTTGTGTGAACTTATGGAGAACTTGCTTTCAAAGAGTTGGCACTTTTCCAAGTAAATGTCCATAAAATATTGAACGCCTTCAATTCAGCTTGTATGTTTGAATTCTTCTACGGTAAGAAGAGTTTCAGTGAAATTTATGTGGCTATAATCATGCTAGTTCCTGTAAGATAACTGGAGTTAAGTGACGTTGAGCATCGCAAGTACTAAATGGGTAACCATTTTGAGAAGACTATTTTATGTAACAAATATTTCACCAGACCTCTGTTTTGAACTACGAAATTTAATCTTGTAGATACTTTTATGTAAAAGAAAAGGTTGAAAATTTAATCATCATGTCGTCAGGAGACAATCGTTGATAAATAAAATATAAGCAATATATGTGTAACATCAGAAACAGAGAAATCGAATTACCAATGAAATGGGGAAAGTGTTCACAATGAATAAATTTAATACATCTGTTAAAAACGTTTAAAATTCATTGATGTAAATTAAGGCTAGACAATCGAAAAGAGGGGATGACTTTCGAAAATATCGGCAAAAAAACCGACCCCTCCCTGTAGAAAAGTGCCCAGTTGAGGGTGAAGGAATTAATATTTTTAACCAATTTTTTTATATTTGTCGTCCGAAAGGTCGACCTTCAAAACGATACGGATCTTGTGAAAATCCGTTGCCTCTGTCAAAAGTTTTAGGTAGACATACACACATACATACATACATACATACATACATACATACATACATACATTATGATTGCAATGTCTTGTCAGACGAGTGCCACTCCCTCAGTCACTGAAAGTCCATGAGCCCGAAGATAACATTTTTTTTTTCTTTAATCCTGCCAGCGAATTCACACGCTCAAGCAGACATGACATTGAAGACGGTCCTGGCCATACATACATATATATACATATACACACATACATACACATAAACACACACATGCACACATCCATACATACATACACAATACATATAACACATACATACAAACATATACATACACACATGCACACACATATACATACATATGCATGCACATATATACAAACATATACAAAATACATACACACATATACATATTCACATACATATATGTACACATGTATGCACATATACATACACATAAAGTTACCTAAATATACCTACACATACATATATATGCACTTATACGCATACATATATACATACATATGCATACATATACACAAATATGTATATGTATATACATACAAACATACATAAACATATATACACAAAAAATGAATAAAAAATATATGCACACATACATATATACATACATATACAAATAGATATACATACACTAGTACATATATTAACATACATACATACATACATACACATATATAGAATGATGGCAGATCAATTATTACATGCTTCCGGCATTTCAGGGCTACACGTGTTACAATTTTTCCATCGCCACGGACAATTTTTTATAGACAAATGCCTGAGGAAGTATCTATACAAAGATGATGTTACAGAGTTTTAGCTTTGTACGACAGCTAAGTCTCTCTCTCTCGGTTCAAAATGTTGCGATCCAGCAACAAGCATGAGCAAGATAGTCAGCAACAAGTCAAACTACAGACCTGCTTAATGCGGGTACTGGTCTCCTGCTTTATTTTTTTTATTTATTTTTTTTTAATCAGAGATTTGCTTTACCCAGAGGGGTTGCCTTAACAAGGCTTTTGGGAGTCCTCTCCACCCCACACACACATCGAAATAAACATATACACGTACACATACAAGCATGCATACATACAGATACACGCAAACATACATACGCAAGAACACACACAAACACACATGACAACATGCACATACACACATACATACGTACACATACACGTACATGTAGAATATACATGAAGGAGCACTCATGATGACGATGATGGTTGTTACGAATAGGTGAATAGAGAGACGTTCAATTCGCTGCTAGTACAGCTTTTAAATTGAACCTGCGTTCATAACGGCACAGATCCTAAACGTTCATTACGACGTCTCTCTATTTTATGTGCTGTGTATTTTGGATTGTTTTACTCTTTTATTCATGTTGAATTAACCTATTCATAACAACCATCATCATCATCATCGTAATGAACGTTTAGGATTTGTGCCGTTATGAACGCATCTTCAATTTAAAAGCTGTACTAGCGGCGAAGTGAACGTCTCTATTTATTTATTCTCCACATTTCAACAACATTTGTCGTTTAGCTAATGTCGAAAGTTCTCATGCAAAGAATCTTCTTGAAAATAAAATTCTATAAAGGTTTTTTTAAATGCTATCTTTTTTTAAAATAAAATCTTTAACTTTATTAATTATAATAAAACGATTGCGTACGTGGGAGAAAATTTGGCAATATAAATTAGAAATTTATATTGTAAAATATTAATCTATATATCTATAAAAGTGAAAATGTGTGTGTGTGTGTGTGTGTGTGTGTGTGTGTGTGTGTGTGTGTGTGTGTGTGTGTACATTTCCCTACCAAATAACTGTCCATTTTCGGTCTAGGGACCCAAGATTTGACCTTTGAAAACTCTACCAAACTCCTCCACCAATTTTGGGTCTAAACACTTGAAATTTTAAATGTAGGTTACTTGAATATGGATCAAACTTTTTAATTTGACCAGAGCCCCCCAAAATAAATGTTGTGGGGATTAAAATCAGGGTCAAAGTTTTTAAAATATTTGACCTTTGCGGTCTCTATTAAATTACTCAGCCAATTTCTGGTCTAAACATTTGAAATTTTACAGAGAGGGCAATCTTTTTATCGGTTTGGGTCGAAAATCTGAGCTGCCAAGGGGTCAAAGTTCTGAACTGCTAGTATATTATGAACTTAAGTAAATATGCAAATTAACAATATCGAGATTTGTTTGAGGGATTTTGCAGATTACTATATATACGGCATTTTAGAATATACTAGTATCATTAGAATTAAATAAGCGTAACATGTTTTGCATTGATTTACTACCAAGTTCAAATATTTTTTCAATTTTAACCTCTTAGCAGATATTTTTACCGATTAAAGACCAAATCGAATTTGTTCTACAAGTTCAAATCCCTTATATATCAAGTTTCAAGACTGTAGATTAAAAGTTGAGAGGAGTTTGGTAGAGACCATTGCACAAACCATCTTTAGTGAAGGTTTGTGCAATGAGATGTTTGCGTAGCAGGTAGTCGATGTTTACATACAAAATCAAAATACGTAAATACGTTTGTGTGCACGTCACCTGCACATATATTATCTTGAATAAAAAAAATAAAAAATAATTATATTTTTGACCAATCAGAAAACTTTCTGAATTTATTTGAAATGGTCTTTCTGGGAGCCACTTAAATCCTTTAAAAAGCTAAATTTTTCTTCAATAAACCAGTAGAACCCAGTTGACCTGAGTGTTCCTCCACTTCGAGTGGTTCCCTTGGTAACATCTTTCATCACACACACAACTCATCACATTATCGTCTGTCAATCTGTATAAACTTTATTCATTGAAATATTCCTAATCTTTCTCACTGAGATATCTTATTAGTATAAAAACAAAATGAACATTTACTCTTATGAACAACTTTCAATAAATCAAAATTTATATAAATGAACAGAGAAGTTTTGAAAACTAATTTTTATGGACCCTGAAATTCGCGGCTCTTAATTGATCCATACTTTTTCAATGTCTCAGCTAATGAATTCCGCTTGTTTTTACAAGAACTCTAAGAATATTCACGAACATTCTGTATTTCCTATTGCTATAAACGTCCATTTGAAACAAATATATGTCTCTTTTTGGATATATGCCTTCTGAACTCATTATTTTGTTCTGTTTACCGTATAATATATCTCTTGTGTTGTTCACATTTGATTATAGAACCTGCAAAACTTTTTCACTAAAAATATTTCTGAATCCGGTTCATCCCCAAAATATTTTTCTATTACAAAACACCCTAAAGTAAAACCCCCAAACCAGCTGAAGACATCCCTAAAAACCGGTGATTTGTCAATACGAAATTTGTTCATATTACATTTTAATTTCTGTATGCCTATACAATCAAAGAAACAGGGAGCAAGACATTCCAAAGACTAACATTTGAGAAAAGAAGCTACTAGAATAGAAAACCTTTTAGACCTTCAAAGTGAATGGGTAAGATTTAGCTGATTGTCGAGTTGGTCAGGTGTATTTATGTCGAAGGGGCACCAGAGCAGCAATTTCGGAGAAAAAGAGATGATGATGCACCAGTTAATATGTCCTGAGAGTGTGGACAGTGTCCTTGTCGAGACATAGAATATTGGCAGGTGTTAAGTTTTCTAACATGGTATAGAGAGCCCACTTTTCTTGCAACAGTCCTGGCAATATTTTTTTATGTAATTTTTCCAATTCATGATATCAGTGAATGTTTGGCCATGAAGTTTGAATATTGGACTTTCGTGTAAGGTGCTACTAACCATAGCAATTGGTGGTTGAAAAGGTTTCTTGTAACCGTTAATGTAAAGGCGGTAGCATTAAATGTTGCCATCCATTTATGACCCTATTCAATTACAGATTGGAGGTAATTTTTTAATGATTCAGCCATTGCCTTATGTGTTTGTTTTATTCACATGTCGGAAATAGAGCGTAGAGTCATCAGCAAATATACCCATCTCTGACACAATTTCATTTATTATCTTTTATAAATCCATATTCCTGTCTGTTTGTTCGTTTGTTTACAGTACACATTATATTTGACATCATAGCAGATGATACATATGACGTCATCGCAAAAAAGGTTAAAATGGAGGGGGGGGGGAGAAAAATGAAAGTAAAGATTTCCAGGCAACGCCGGAATCGTACATTCTTTTATAACAAGAGTTGTTTTTACCTCTTTCAGATGGGGAAAACAATGTAGTATATGTTAGTTCGTAATTATACTATCCTTTCAGGCATTACTTCCTTGTTTCGTTTGGGGGTTAATATTTATTCTGTAGTTATGATACAGAATCCCTGACAGGATGGAATTTTTTTTTTCTAAAGAGAGGGATAACGTTATATTTGTTCTATTGTTATTGTAGGGAAAAGGTAAACGACTGACATTCGAATTCGTGATGGTGTCGAGAGCATAGGTCGAAACTCCTTTCACTAATAAGAAAAACAACAACAAAAAAAGACATCAGTAAATAGTAACAACTAGGGAACAAATTCTAAAACACAAAATAATAAATTTTATTTAACCAGAAGTAGTTTATAATATATATATATATATATATATATATATATATATAATACTTGTTTATTGTAATATAAACATGCTCACATCCCGCTGCTACAAATAGCCACTTGTTTCAATCAAACAACAGATATCATCAGGCAGTGACTTGATTATTCATTGAACTTTTGAATAGTCAAGTCGCTGCCTGATGATATCTGTTGTTTGATTGAAACAAGTGGCTATTTGTAGCAGCGGGACGTGAGCATGTTTATATAACAATAAACAAGTATTATCAGCTCTTTTTATTGAGCACTATCTAACAAACTCGTTGAATTCATTAGTCCATTACTTTTGAATATAAAAAACCCGAGTATATATATATATATATATGTGTGTGTGTGTGTGGCAGATGTGTTATTTTTATTCAACCCTGTATGTTCGTGATCTCCCATGGGCATAAAATTAATAAGATTAAAGTTCATGAATAAAGCAGGGAAATGTGCATTTTTATAAAACGAAAGTCAAGAATTATAATCCAAGTAAAAAAAAAAATATTTGTGTAATTGTAAGAGTATTGGCTGGAAATCTTCTGCGACTGTGGAATTGTTATTGTCAACATAGTTTATGAAGAAACACTGTGAATGAAGGTATAGCAGGAAGGTAAGAGTTTTGCGGGGAAAAATATTTATTCTTTGTCGTTTACATGAGCTTCATTGGTAAAGATAGAGTAATTTATCCGCTTGAGCATGGTATTCTTCGTGGTGCAGTTTTATGTCTTTTAGACAGAGTCAGACACATGTGATAATCACGGGCAGTGGCGAAATAAGATGCAGAGACGCTGTCTGGAACCGACTTAATTTTGGTGCGTCAGGCCTTTTATACTGATTTTTTAGAATGTTCCGGCCTGTTCACTGTCTATATGTACGAATAGACAAAAATTTAGGCCCATCGATTTGTCTGTAAAAAAAAAGTCACGTCATAACCACGATTCTATGCGCTGATAGAATTACGTGGCGAATGGTGACAAAACCAAATTGTTCCCAAAATGGATAAATTTCAATCGAATACATCCTCTGATTATGTGACGAGTGATTTGATTTAGGTGGTCACTACATTATGATACTATCCTTCCAAGGATTACCTTCTATTTTGGAGGCAATATGTGTCCAATATATATGTATCGCATATGTCCGTTCGTCATATATAAATAAAGTTTGCTATATATTTTCTTTAATTTCCCTTTGTTAAGTTTTGAGACATTGTGTTGAACAAAGATTGGCGGCGTAGTTCAGATCAGTAACCAAGATGGCGGCCAAGAATCAAATGGTTTAAAATCGGCTGGAAGTCCCTTGAGGGTCATTGATATCAACAAGCTATCGCTTATTTCACCTGAGAGTTTTAAGGCATTGGCGGTTGTTTCTGCCTTTATAACGTAGTCAGTAACGTTTCATCCTCGTTACGTTTCAGAGACGTTAATTTTGTATATAGGGATATTATTTTCGGTTTCCCTTTTGATAAATAATGTTCTCTTAATATGTTCAATGCTTTCCTTCCATCATCCAATGCGTCTCTTATAATCAGAGACAGACTTCTATCGTCTAAACATTGAATCAGTTCTGCAAAAACAGTCGCGTTTTTTTCGAGAAATTCAGGGTCGTTTGGATTCTCTGTTGGAGATTGCATGACTTTGTGTAGTTTTCGAATCCTTAGATATCCCAGAAATTTTACCTGCCACAATTCGAATTTAGATTTCGATCCATCAAAGAAAAGACGGTGGTTGGCCGCATAACCTGTTAAGTTTTGAGACATTGTGTTGAACAAAGATGGCGGCGTAGTTCAGATCAGTAACCAAGATGACGGCCAAGAATCAAATGCGGTCCGTGGCATAGTTAACCTGTTAAGTTCTGAGATATTGATCTGAACTACGCCGCCATCTTGGTTACTGATCTGAACTATGCTGCCATCTTTGTTCAACACAATATCTCAAAACTTAACACTCTTTATTAGACATCCATTATTAAGAAATTAAAAAATACTGCATTATGGTCAACTGGTTAACTTTAATTTTTTTTTTAAACATTAATTTTTTAAGCGTTGTTTAACTTATAACACATATTATTTTTATTTGCTTTTAATTTTGGAGAAAATTGTTAAAAAAAATAAATCAAGGTGCTTGTACAGTTTACGAAACGTGTCATTATTTAGATAAGATTTTTAAGTTAAATAATTTAGGTTTAAAGTACAGAATAGTTGAAATGCACTTCATCTCACTCCCAATGTTAAGAATGGTTTTCTAAATAATGTTATTTCAGAACGGTCCGTACAAGTACTAAAGTTTTTTTAATTATTTAAATAAATAAAAATATCTTTTCTTTTTATTTTTTTGTTAGCTTTAAGTTATTATCTTTCAAAAAGAATCAAAAGTTTATTCAAAAAAAGACCATTTTAAATTCGTTTCTTATGTTTCTCCCACTAAATTTTGGCATACCTAAACTAGCAGGTTGAAGTTTGTGCCAAACAATAAAGTGAGGGAGTTGGGTAGAATTGTTAGCATTGTGTTTGTGTTTTTTATCTAAACACTATATCCTGTGGTCATGATAATAAATTACAATTAGTCTACAGAATGGTATGAAATGACTCAAGAAAGTTCTTGTTGGATTACCAATTTAGTAAATTTTTTTTTTCCATTCATGAAAGTAAATTCAAATTTTTCAACTAAAGAACATTTAAAACAATTATATACATAGTGTTTGAGACAAATTTGACACTCTTTGGAAAAGGAAGACAAAAAACGTCATATCTTGGCCAAATTGATGTATTATCAAAATTCAAAGTGCATCTCTCAGAATATCTTTTGCCAAATACAGCTCATTCAAACAAATCAACCAGAGCCTTAACCATGGCCTCCAATGGAAATTTGAACTTAGAGTATTCGGCTTTCACACTCAGTGTCCCTCTCGACACACCTAAATACCAGTTTTATTTCAAGCTAGCAGGCTGCTCAGCATTGTCCGGCTGTAAAATACGCATAAGTATTATATTTTAATTCATACAGAAACTGAGACATGTGCATGCGAGTATTATGTTTTTTCTAAACAGTTCACTCTTTGTAAGTAAAAAAAAAAATACTCAAGCTGAGATCACAACCAAAACCTAAAGACATTAAGTACGATAACCATTAAGCCAGCTTGACACTTATTTTTAACATAAGAAATCTGTCATGTGAACAATACATGGATGCGCATTCATGAAACAATTGACAGACAGATAAAATCCGATGACCCCCCCCCTCCATATACCAATTTTTCAATTTTTGCCCCTTGGCAGCCCTTTGTTTCAGATGAAAATCAATTAAAATGTTTTCCACATGTCTGAATACCCTATATATCAAATTTTAAATCTGTAGATAAAAAATTTGTTGAGTATATATGCTGAGAATTGTCTTCACACACAAATTCTCACTTTTATAGATATATAGATGAATCAGATGATTATTGCTGGTATTCATTTTGACAAAATCTTTCTAGTTTGAATTATTTCTGGAAAGACATCGAGTGCTTACAAGATGGACCATATAAAGGTTGCCAACATCCTTAAGTGAAAGTGGTTATATGGAACGAACTGGATTCCAACTTGACACACCCAAGATGTCAGTGAGTGTCATTAGCCACCATCATCTTCCTGGTGTTGCAGGCAGTTCAGTTGGTGTCTTTTTCAACTGTGCTCCATACATAATAGTCCATGCAGTTGCAATAAGGCGAGTTGGAGGACTAATTAAGTCATGGAATTTCTGACAGACACTTCTTGGTTTCCCCCAGAAGTGTGTCTGGCTACTACATGTAGCTCTTCCCACAGCAATTCTTGACACACTGTGCTAAATAACAGACAGCAACTCAATATAACCATCTGAATTGAGAGAGAGTCCATTTTTGAAGATATAGGACAGTATAGGGTAGCCTTTCTTGGAAATACACCCAAAGGCCATCACAATTTCTGAAAACTTGGTCTTCATGACGTACAAGACTTTATGTGAACCATTGTTCTTCATGGTGTGCAACTGGTACTAAGGAGAAGAAAAGCATCTCCAATTCGACTGAGTGTTTGACCTTGTTGTGGAGTTTCTTGGCGTTACTAAGATGGTTCTGGTGAATGGTTTGTCTTTGCAAGTCTTGTAGGAGAAGTAGTGAAAATCCTCGTTCAACACTTTCTTCATAGTCACCCCTGATGCTCATTTCTATTGTCAAGGTCTGCATTGCTTGATTGGACAAAGTGCTTGCTATGATCCTTACTGCTAGCCACTGATTCCACATTTCCATTATAATTCTCAAACTCATTCAATCCATGTAATATTCTGCTTGTTCTTACACTTTGAAAAAGACCAAATACAATTTTTGAAAGCCAAACTGGAACTCTTGATGTCACAGTTTAAATTCCCATTCCTCCCTCAATTGTATAATATATGCAAATAAATATATAGGATGTGTAGAGGTCATTCTTATGTCTTCTGGGAATGCCAAATCCACCTCTGATACCCTTAAAAAAAACAAAAAAAAAAACGTTTTTTTGTTAACAAAGGAATCACCACTTATCTAGGCCGATGGCCACTCGAGGATGAGGGTTAATGAGTGTACAGTAGTCAATGGGACAATACATTAGTAATTGTTAGTAATGGAAATTTGGATAACTTAAGAGGGCAGCTCATCAAGAACCTAATGTTGGACTTGCAGACGACTATATTGTAGTCAGCTGGAAAGCAAGTGAACTGGACAGAGTTCCACAGGTGTGCATTTCTAAAAAAGAAGCTTTGTTCGTCCACATTTAGGTTTAGATACAGATAAAGTGTAGGGGAAATTACTAATAGAGGTTTCAACTAGACAAGTGTTTTTCATGAAAGTTTGCCAAGTGGGGGAACCATAGATTGGAGCTCAGACGAGCACTTGCCATGAAAATAACAACAGAGCGGAGACAGACTCGCAACGTCTCTTCTGTGGGAAAGAGATTGCAGTTCAACACATTGTGTCCGAGAAGAAATATTGTCTGATGGAGGACCACTATTTTATTTCCATGAATATAAAATTCTTGGCAAACCAAGCTATCAGAAAGCGCACACCAGAAAAGAATTACCTCTAATAGAATGGCTAGGCAGAACATAACTATGACTACATCTGCTGTGATCATGTAGCCAGATTGATCTGTATTGACACAATATAACACAGCCATCAGACCTGGATATGTTTCCAGCAATGACGTTGTACGGCTGTATGATGAAGTTGGCATAGAGAAAAAGCGATGATCAAAAAACACTTGAAAAGCAAAAGACGGTACAAAAAAAAAAAAAAAATGATTTTCATCCAATATATGATATTTCAATCGATTTTACTCCACCCTCGCTCTCAAATACTTGTAATGAATAGGCATCCAGAGAATTTCGGTATTAAATAAGTCCTGAGTATTAACGGAGAATTCCAAGCCAATTCTGGAAATGGCCAAAGTAGTTTTTGAGTTGAAAGCCAATTGTCTTTTGTTTAAGTTCTTTGTTTTTCTATTTTGCTCTATTTTTTTTTTAGAGTTTGACTTTTTTTAGAGTGACTTTTTTTTAGAGTTTGACTTAACCCCTTGCATGTTTAATGTTGCCTGTCTTTATATTATTTTTTTTTTTTTCGTGGCTTTCAAATCATAAACTGCTTCAGCCATTTCCGGTACTGGCTCGAGATTCTCTGCCAATATTCTGGTCTCCAACTCCAGGTGTTCTAAAATCTTCTTTGGATGCTCATTCATTACAAGCAATAAAAAGATGGTAGAACTAAGAAAATTTATTATTACAGTACGAGCCAGGAGAATTTAAATCAGGGAAAGTCTACTGTGCAGAATCTTATGACTTTATGGGATTGACATTCTTGTAACGTATAAAAAAATAAATGAGAAATAATATGTCAGCCGTGAAAGTTACAACTTATGCAACATGTCTTAGATAGAGATGAGCATCGGCACGAAATAACCAAGTGAGACATAAAGGCAGCATAAATGACAGAAGGACAAGGACTGAGTATTTAAATATATGTAAAATATTTTTATCTATAAATATAAAAGCGAAAATGTATGTATGTATGTATGTGTGTTCGCTTTTTCTGTATGTCTACAAAAGGCTTTTTTCAGAGAAGCGGTCGCTCGCCTAACAACTTTTTAAAACTTTTTATATCACATATAAATCGTAATATCTCAGAGTTGTCAACGGAGCTCGCCTGTCTATTTAATTTGCTCGACTTCTGGAAGATAAATATTCAACAGTTTTCGCTCGCTGCATGTGGATTAAGCCTTTTCCTATAATTAATTCTGGCTGCATTTTTCTGGTTTCCTCCTACCCCCGTGTTCCGCAGTAAATGAAATGTGACTCCGCAGTCAACAGTTGACCTCATTAAGTCATTAAAACGTGCACCTGCCAAATCTAAGTAATTAAATAAATTCAAATGCATTTCCGTTGGTATGTCGCGGTGGTGCAATGGTTAACATTGCACATTTTTTTTTTCACACTTTAATTTACAATTTTGCCTCAAGGGTTCCGGTTCGATCCTCATACTTACCTACCAAAACATTTTTTTTTATTTTACCCCACCCCCCGGAGTTTTCATTTACCTAAAACCACACACACCTCCAAACACCCAGGCAACGCCGGGTACCCCTCGCTAGTCTATATATATAAAAGGCAAAATGAGTGCAAGCATTTTGTATGTCCATGAAAGGCTTTTCAAATCGGGGTTCCACTGTTGGTTAAATTCTGCAAGAAGTTTTCCTATACTTCCGAGATGATAATATCTGAGATTCGCAAATGGACACTGTTTCTTTCCTTTTTTTGGATCGAGTTAAAAAAAATTCCCACAATGCCGTCATCTCAAGTGTTTGTCTTTTTCAAGCGAAACTATTTGAACACAAATGACAGAAAACAGGAAGCTTACCTGTTCTGATGCTTCACTTAAGTTAATTGGTCCTTGGTCAATGTAGGGGAAACCGTTCACACTGAGAATTACTATTTATTTGGATATTGCTAGAGTGTTCCCTTTTGGGGGCAGCTGGTTTTCCTCTACATTAAAAACGACCTTGTGTCTAATTTGATTTCGTGGAGAAGCAAATAAATACCTTACCTAGCCCCTGGCCAGGTTTAAAAGCAACGTTCATTTCTGTGTATGCGTGGCGACTCCTATGATTCTTAAGTTAATTACCAACTCATTGAATTCACTATCCACTTCGGCCTAATGGTTAGCGAGGAAAACTAATTACCTTACGTTTTCAAGTTTAATCCCACCTCTCTCTCTATCTATTTTAAAAAAAAATTTTTATTTCGTCTTTGTGTCAATATCCTCAACCCGGGCAAAAATTAATTATCAACTCATTGAATTCCTTATCTTCTTTGGTCTAATGGCTAGCGTGGAAAACTAATTACTCACCTCTCTATCTATATCTTTTTTTTAATTATTTTCACCACTTGGAAGCCATTCTTAACATCGCTTCATCCTTGTGGCAATATCCTCCATTCAGGCAATGCCAGGTACTCCCTGTTAGTTAAATCATATAGTTTAATCTCCCAAAAAGAATCTTCATACAATACTAAATAGGCCAAGGAATGAGGTGAATAAAAAGAAATCAGTAAAACAAAAACAAAATATTTTTCTCTTTTTTTTTATATCATGCGAAATGATTACTTTTTTTTTTTTTTTTTTTTTTTTAGAATAGAGTCACCATTTATCAAGGCCACTCGAGGATAAAGGTTAATGAGTGTACAGTAGTCAATGGGACAATATAATAGTAATCGTTAGTAGTGGAGATTTGGTAAATTGGATTACTTAAGTTCATCAAGAACTTATGTTGAACTTGAAGACAACCATATTTCAGTCAGCTGGAAAGCAGGGAAATGGAACAGAGTTCCACAGGCGTACAGTTCTAAGAAAGAAGCTGTTTATGGAATCTACGTTTAGGTTTAAGCACGGATAAAGAGTGGGGAAAATTATTTATAGTAGTTTCAGATAGACGAGCGTTTTTCATGAAAGTTTGGCGGGGGGGGGAGACCATATATTGAAGATCCAAACAAAAATACAAGAAACATATTTAAACATAAATGCCCAAAGAAATTAACTCGGTTGTTCATTAGGGATTGAAAGGATCTGGGTGAGAGATGGGCATAATAAACACCAAATACTTAACTGATGGAAACATGTGGTATCAAAATAAATAAAATGTCCCAAACAAATATTTTTTCAGTTCCAAAATTCTCCGAAAACTATGTTCAACAACACAGTCCGGTATAATCCAGTTTTTAGTTTTACATCCCTCTCAGCAGGATCAATATTTTAATGCTATGCCGGATAGTTCCATTGATTCCCCTTCGATGAGTAACTCCTCATGATGTGACAAAAGATTAGTTCTTTTACATTCCATACATCCCTGTGCAATACAATAACATCTCGTTTGCATCTTCATGCAGTGTGACAATATTTTTTCTGCATCTCTGTGCGATGTAGTAACATCTCTTTTGCATCACCATGCAATACATAAATATATATATATATATATATATATATATACATATATATATATATATATATATATATATATATATATACATATATATATATATATATATATATATATACATATATATACATATATATATATATATACATATATATATATATATATACATATATATATATATATATATATATATATATATATATATATATATACACCTTTATATGTATATCAGCTTGGAACTAACCATAGTTTTTAAAGATTTGTCCTTTATTTTGCACATGGAAAAATTTGTAGGTGGCTTCAGTCCTTTCCAGCATAGTGTTATACATATACGTTTATATGTATCTCGGCTTGCATTCAAGCATAGTTTTTAGATGTCTGCCCTTTTCTGCCGGATAGGAAAAATCTATTAACTGCCTCACTCATTTCCGTGCAGTTAAATCTATGTGAGTTGAATCTGGGTGCACGGTGATCTTGGTTTCTCTTTAAACACAGTGGATTCATACGTGGCGCTGTTAGTAAGACGCTCAACTTTTCATGTCTTTGCAGAATTTAAGAGAATGTCCTAAATGAATTTCTCTTGATAGTATCACTACACGTGGTCTTATTTCCTACTAAAATTGATTTTCTTCATTTCCACTTGCTTTACTTTTGGGAGAGGAATGGCATAAGTAGAGAAAGATATACATAACATGACAGGGGAGTTAATGGGGCTACCCATCTGTCTCACATCCATTTCAGTTCTAAAACGTGAGCGTTCAAAAGACACGCTATCTGTATGATAAATATAAAATGAAGGGGCGTCTGACCCCTTCTGCATTATAACCCTGCCATGAGCTCATGTCACACTATTTAGATACCATCATCAATGCAAGCGGTTAACAAAAGAGTTAATGAGAATGTAGTTCTTTCCACAGAAACACTTTCATTTAAGGATGTTGGCAACCTTCATGTGGTCTCTCCTGTAAGTATCTGATGTCTTTCTAAAAAGAATTTTAACTAGAGATATCGGGAAACAAATGCCAACAATAATCAGCAGATTCATATGAAATGAATAAATGACCATCATCACCGTACTGTTAAGTATACAGGTTTCCAGGGGCTTCATTTATAGGTTCTTATATGAGAAGAGAGTCAAACTCGAGGTCCATACATCCTATCACAATCCGAGCATACATCTGACAATTGTTATGCAGTTATGTATAATAAATCAGGGATTTAAACATCCCTGCATTGTACAGTTCCAGGATAGATTTGAACAAGGTAATGATTTGCAGTCAGGAGATTTTATGCCATACCTTATCAAAGGTTTTTGATATATCAAGAGCAATTACCCTAGAAAGGAAGCCTTCGTCGAGAGATTTGCTAGTCCTATGAGATATAACTGTAAGCACATCTGCTGTAGATCTAGCAGAATGGAAACCATATTGCACGTCACTAAGAAGGTTATTTTTGTTGAGATGGTTGACTACTTCTCTATTTAACACAGATTCAAGCAGCTTAATCATGATGCACAGGACTTATTATGAGAAGAGTGTTAAATTCGAGGTTCATACATCCTACCACAATCCGAGCATACATTTGATAATTGTTATGCAGTTATGTATAATACCTCAGGGAGTTGAACATCCTTGCATTGTACAGTTCCATGATGCATTCGAACAAGGTAAAGCATCTATTAGCCTCCTTCTGATATTTAAGAGGGTTATCATACATGTGTGGTTGCCTCTCAAGTGGCTAGTGAAGGAGTTATTACTTTATCTACTTATGCAGGTCTAAGCTTTCAGCAGAAGGTAGGTGCACGTTTCTCAGATAAACCAATTTAAACAAATCAATGGTTGAAAAATGAGCTGGCACATAGGTAACTTTAATATAACTGAGCCAAATGGCAGCAAATAGTTCAGTGAAAAGATACTGCAAAAAAATTTCTGAACAGCAGAGTAGTTTTTATGTATGTCTGCGGAAGCCAATGAAGATTTGCAGTCAGGAGGTTTGGTGGTCTTAGTTTTCATGCTACTGAACAAACCTGAAATTGCATTCAACTATTTGTGTTAACTAACAGTATAGTGGAAACTGATATCAATTCAAGTATTAGGGACATAAGAGGTGCAGTGGAAGTACCCTCGGTCTGATAGCGGATAACCAGTTTGTGTGCAAAGAAATATAAGACAAAGGTGACAGGAAATATTAGAAGTGAAGAAAGTGTATTTTGAGTGGCAAGTCTATTAAGGTTGTTCAAAAGTTTTGTTATCTCGGTGATTACGTTAGTATACCTTGGAGAGCTGATGCTTGTATGATTGCAAGAGTTTGAAGTTTCGGGAACTTTTGCCATTACTAACTAGTAGAGCGTTACGACTGTCAACCAATGAAAGAGTCTATCAGGCATATGAACACAGTGTAACAGGGCTCTATGAAAAATTTATCTTTAGTTGACCTTTGACAACTAAATATTTTCATTTACTAGTCAAATAGAAAAGTTACTAGCCAAACCTACGTGATTCTTGAAATATAACATCTCCGTTCCATAATGAGTACATAAATCACAGATTTTTCTGTATTTTTTTAATAAGTATAATTCTAAATATGCACTGAATTTTATGTTGAGACTTGAAGACATTAGAATTTCTTGAGGTGTTATTTTAAACAGACTTCATTAAAAAAAAGAGTATATTGTTCTATTAAACTTATATTGTTTAAATAATTGGACTTTGCTCGTTTTATTAAAAAAAATAAAAAATAAAGTATATATTATTTTTAATTGGAATTCATTATTGAGATGAGTATTATTTATATTAATTTATTCATTGCGGACTATTATTCCGATCTTTATTAGTTGGTGTTTCATGACGTGTCGGCCAACTATTCCTCTGGCCGTCGTCAGGTGGTAACCGCGATGGATAGGAACTTCGAATCTCTTGACTGCATTCTCAGCAATCACTGCCATCCGTAGTTGTTGTCGTCTCACGGATGGCAGTGATTGCTGAGAATGCAGTTAGGAGATTCGAAGTTCCTATCCATCGCGGTTACCACCTGACGAAGGCCAGAGGAATAGTTGGCCGAAATGTTGTGAAACAACAACCAATAAAAATGAGAATAATAGTCCGCAATAAATAAATTAATATAAAAAAATAAAGGTTAAAAAAGACATTTTTCACTCAGCAATGAGCTTTGGAAGATTGTCGATAAAAAAAAAATACAATCATCAATAGATAAGCGTTTTATTATTTCTAGAAAAATCACTCGCAACATAAAGACCTGTGTGATATGTCTGCACATGATTTTATACATGTTAAATGAATCCATATTTCAAGACTCATGGCAAAAAATTGGAAGCACACGTCAACAGCTAATATCACATATCCATCAATGGGAGTAAGCAGGTAACCTAGTGAAATCGCTACTACCGAGAGATACAAGGTGTCTTCAATAAGTTTTCAGACTTTTTTGTCCTGACATTTAAAATTGTTGTAGACTCTTGAAAATTCAGTATGTTATTGCTATATATCTTATGAAATGACTGACGAATTTTTATGATTTCAGGTTCAAATGTACAGATACAGCAGGAATTGGAATACACCCAACTAAAGCCTGATTGTCACAGCTGATGAATTCCAAAAATGCAATCCCGATGTAAGGACACTTTAGAAGGACGGTATGCAATAAAATTCTGTTTTAAACTTGGAAAAAATGCCACAGAAACTTATGAAACTCTTTAGACTGCTTTTGGGCCATCTTGCATAGAATCGAGCATCATTTTTTGAGTGACATAAGAGATTCAAGTAAGGCAGAGAGTCTTTGATGAGAGGTGTGGGAGGAGTAAGGAAGTCAGAACACCAGAGTTGATTGGCTAAATAAAGAATTTCATGGATAAGGACCGTCGTGTGTCTTTAAGAAACAATAATTGCACAGTTTGATGTCAGTGTAGGAACTGTACACACAATTTTTTGCAAGGAACTTAAGATGCAGAAGATTTGCGCGAAATTTATCCCAAGGATGAGTCTTGCTGTTCTCGGTGTTAAGGAGTGAACCTATAATTTTTCATATATAATGTATAAATGCAACCAATGAAGATGACTTCATGCAGATCACACAATCCTAAGCATGTTTTCATGGAATCTGTGTCAAAGTCCAATTTGTGAAACAATCAGTACAATCCACAAGGAAAAAATCTGAATATTTATTTATTTGCAGACTGTTATCCTTATGACATTTCAGCAAACTATTCCTTTGGTCTTCATCAGGTGGTTAACTGTGATGGGATAGGAATGATGAGTTTTAATTCTATCCTCAGTAATTACTGCCTTCCATAGTTGTTGTCATATCACTACGTTTTGGCCAACTAATCCTCTAGCTGGCTTTGGGTAGGATTGAAACCGCTATCTTCAAACAATACTCACCTGGAACCATACAGATTCAACGCCTCTATCCACTGTCCTACAAGCCTCAAAGGGCGATCAAGGTTGGATTTTGGTCTTATAAATTCAAGTTTTTCGTTCTTATCTAGTCTTTCATCATCGGTTCCGTAGCGAATGGTATATTATTTTTATTATTGGAATTCTTTGAGATGAGCAATTTGTATATTTATTTATTTATTTATTTGTGAAGCAACAACTATGAAGATGAGGATAACAGTTCACAAATAAAGATATACAATTTACTCATTTCAAGGGTTTCCAATAATAAAAATAAAAATCTGAACGTTTAAAAATATCAATTGCCTGAGAGTGCTCTTTTTGTTTTTGAATTACCGTTAGTGGTAATCGATGATTTCACTTAGTTCAATTCTTAACCCATGAAGTTGGTGGGGGAACATATAATAAAACAATTTGAATAAAATTAGATAAAAAAAGCTGATATACCAAAACAATACAACCAAATAAACTTATATCATGAGATTTGAATATTTCGTCTTTATTATTCAAAGACTGCGGTTAATGGAGATATGACCCGAAGCAACACAATATTTTTCGACTAATAAAAATCGTTTTAAACTCAAAATCTAACAAGCCGATGCAAACATAGAACCCCCTATAAAAGCACAGGAATAAACAGACAAAACAGATCCAACATAGTGTTGCTCAGAGCTTAACCTTGAATTTACCCCCCCCCCTGGGGGGGGGCGTGAAATGAGAAAGAACACTTCAAAACTCACAAGCATGTGTTCATATGCACTTACAAGAGGTCAGGCGAACAAAAGCAAATTGCTACTCACCAACACTAACAGAACAAGATAGGCACACGCACGCGCGCACGAACACACACACACACACACACACACACACACACACACACACACAGTGATATGCTGATTATTTCCACACACATATTCAAATTAACAAATATGCAGACATACACATCCTTAGCCCTCGTATCTGCTTGTTCACTGGACATTTTTCTACCAAAACAGGAGTTTGCATAAACTTTCCTAAATGAACATTTCCAAAAATGAATTTTATCTGCTATATCTACACAAATGTTTTGTCATTTAATCATGTTTTTCTTAATTTTTCATTTACAAAACTCTGTTCATGTGTTAATTTAGCACTTGCTAACCGGTGACCATTCTAGTCTATCAATATTTCATTCATTTTCATTTTAATATGCATGCCAAAGAATATCTTCATCATAAGTTAATCATCATAAGGAGCATGTATTTTTTACTTCTCAAAGTTTGTTTTAAATAGTTTGATAGATTTATATTAATTGTCAGCATGGTTCTTGACAATACTCAAATGCACAATCGTTGTCCAAGATAGGCTCACGAAGGCAAGGATTTACACCACAATTTTCTCACATAGATTAAAGTGTCCACAAAACTTCTATGGATTCGTGTAAGTTCTAAATCATGTTTGAAAACATGCACTTTTAAATATAAGAAAAATATTTCTGTTGAATTTCTTTAGATACATCTTGTATGCGAGTTATACGTTGTACCATGAAAAAGACTCGTCGTAGATAGACTAGCAGGTTACCCCCCCCGCCCCCCCCCAAGAAAAAAAAAAACAAACAAAAAAACTTATTCACTCCAACCAAAGCATATTGCTGAATATGATGGGCTATCACGATAGGAGCCAGATTTATAAGGTGGGGAGAGAGATTTGTGTAGCAAAATATATCTTTACATTACATTTAAATTGGTACTGTCATGGAAGCAGAATATATAGATGAACGTCTAAGTATAATCCTTTTTTCAGTTAGGTAATGCTAAGGACCCAAACAGCTTAGAGTTGTTCATGTATTTTTTACTTCTCAAAGTTTGTTTTAAATAGTTTGATAGTCGTCTTAGCTTCTATATCTAACTGTAACTGATTACAACTTTAAAATGAGTGAAAAAATGTAAGTCTTTATTAGTTATATATTTTTATATTCATATCACTTTACAGTGTAATGTAGATAAGAAGGTAGGTAGCGACCATATTGGTATATTAAGCCGATACAGCTTGGTTGGTTTACTTCAATAAAGTTGATTTTCTATATTTTTCAATTTAGATATCGCAGAGAAAATGTGGAAAATGCAGTAATTTTGGTATATATTAATTATATATAATTTAGATTGGTTGGGTGTTTTTGTTTTACGGCATATCAACCCTTTTCAGGTTATTTAATGCCAAATCCAGTTATTTTGAAGAAAATCTTTTTAATAGAATATATCTTTTTTTCAAGTCAGTTTCTATTTAACCCATAGTTAGGACTCTAACAGGTACTACCACTCTGGGTCAGAGTGGACCTGGGAGCAATGGCAATTAAAGGATGGCTCCACACTCCCCAAATCCCGCAAACTGGGACCTCACCATCAGATATAGTTTAAGGTCATATCCAGAACCTTTATAATTTAAAAGTAAAAAGTCTAAGTATTATATGAATATTGTAATTACCAAATTTATAAGTATTTTCAATAAAAGTATATATGTGTTAGATGAAGCAGATTTTCATTTAGAGAACATTAAACAGGAAGTAACTCTTTTCCCTAGTGATCTCACTTGTCTCAAAGACATCTGAAGTGCACATTCTCAAAAGAGGCAATCTTTTATTCAAACGTGTTACAGACCTCTCTCCAAGTAAGACATTTTTGGACCAAGTAATTCTTTTCTTCACTTGTAATGAAGAACACGTCTTAATTATCGATTTATGCAGGAATTTTATTCAATGCTTTTTATATTTGTCCTATATCTCACATCAATATCAGAAGGAAAGTACTACTAAAATTGAAACCTTGGTATTGTGGGTGGTTCATTGGATTTCTATCTGTTTGTTAACTGTTTCAGGAGGTTTGAAAACACTTTTTAAAGTTCATGGCAAGCTGGTGTAATGATTATCGTACTTGACTCACCGTTTTAAGGTTTTGGTTTCGATCTCAGCCCGAGTTTTTTTGTTTTTTTTACTTACAAGAAGTGAACTGTTTAGAAAAAAAACATAATACTTGCATGTATATATCTCAGTTTCTTCATTCTTTTAAAGGAATTTAACGTTACGTTTGATATCAGTCAACGCCGGGTTCATCTAGTTGTTAAATGGTGGGTATGTCAACTAGTAATTATTAAGGGTTTATATTTTCAGGATGTAAGAGTCGGCAGGGGTCAAGTGGTTAATCTTTTAATGCCATTGTTGGCTTGGGAACAACAGCTAGAGGAAATGGACAAAATAAGAAAAAAAAATACAAGATATATTCTTTTCCAGCTAAAATTAAAAATAAAAAGCAGAGTAGACAGAGTTCTAAAGCCTTGATGGTACTTTTGCAGATACTGGCCTAGATTTCAGTAAGGTTTGGCTCAGGCTCGATCCGCAGATGATATAAACTGCCAGAGTATGTCGAGTACTGATCAAGATGATCAGCCAATGAAAAAGCACCATTCGAAATGGAAGCAAACGACTTTTAATAAATTGGAAGAAAAAAAAAAATTATATTATGCATGAAAATGGAAGACACGGCAGACTCTAAGATGAATCTACGTACGTTGGAGAAAATGATACAAAGGCATTAATTTATTGCCAAATAAGAAAGCTATTAGTCTTGGAATTAAGGTACAAGACATGTACATGGAAATGGTCACTTAAGAAAAGAGTGTATGTGAGCAATGATTTAACTTGAAAATGCATTACTGCTCAATGCAGACAGTCGGCCTCCTTGCATACCGGAATATATTTTCGAAGTCTAAATTGGAAATCTCAAAAATTTTGAAAATTATTTCTTTGTGGGCACAGGACATGGCCACCACAAAAAAAATCTTCAGAGAGAATGTGGAATTGGGTTGGAGCATACTGTTACCGACTAGAGGAACTTCATTAGAGACATTTGTAAGGATTATTTCCTTAGGAAACCCTGGCAGATTGGAGGACCAGAATACATAGTGGAAATCGCCAAGTCTCTGTTTAACATTGGGAGACTCGTCGAACTGCTCTAGGTCTTTAGAATATATGGCACCTCTAACAGGAGAGTTTCTTGGTGATTGTATCAAATTGTAATCCTGAAACCCTTCTTCCTATAATAACAAGTGAAGCATGCATGCCCCCCCCCGTGAGTACACAGTGAATGAGGCATAAAAAAATGACTAAGTTCAGCAATTGCCCCCCACCTCATTTAGCCCCAAAAGACCCCAGGGGACGTCAAATCCTGGTGAAAATGAATAAACGGTGAAAATGAATAAACATATGTAAAGTTGAGTTCTGCACCATGCAAAAAAAGAAATGACTAAGTTCATCATTTGCACCCCACCCCCCATTTAGCCCCAAAAGTCCCCAATGCCTTAATATATTTAAATTTAAGTTCAGCTCCATGCAAAACTGCTAAATAGACATACACAGAAAATTTTGGACAAATATGGCAAAATAGTCCCAAAAATGGAGTGTTTTTATTAGCCCTAAAAGAGCCCCTGGGAAACATCCATAAGTTATTGCGAAGTATAGACAAACAAAATTATATAGAAATTAGTTAGTTACCACTTTTCCGAAAGTTTTATAAAAATCCAAGGCATCAATTTTTTTTAATAAGCACAAAAGTGTCAATTTTAGCTATTTTAACCTGAGGGAGGCAACCGGAGTTTTCCAGGAAAATCCGTTCTGTTACTTTTTTACTCATATCATGTTTAATGTTTGTGCAAAATTTCAAAAATTCCAAGGAGTGGTTATTGAGAAAAGTGTAGACAGATGAACGAACCGACAAGGGTGAATTTACAGGTCCATCCTCCTTTTGTTGTGGGGGACCAAAAAGATAAGTTCTCTCAGGGACTACAGTCATATCCGACTGTTGGAAGGCATACAAGGCATGCAACAAAAATGGGTTCCATCACACGACAGTCATAGACTGAATTTATAGATCCTGCAATGACAAAGGCTACAACTAATCATTTTGAGAGGATGCTGAAGGAGGCCAAACGATGCAACAAGAAAGAATGCGGAACCAGCCTGGAGCTCCTCAGTACTTACCTAATTGCATTTATGTAGAGACAAAAATTTAGAAACAATCCGTCATAGAAAGCTACCTGGTTGAAGAGCTTCCTTCAATTTCCTTTATCCCATCTCCTCCCTCTTTGCCATCGACAGCTGCCCTACAGTCGACCGTAAATATTTCTAAAGAGATATCCAGATCTCTAATAGGCCCCATTCCAACAAAAAACAACTATAAAAAAACATTGTTACATTAAAAAAAAATTCAACTTTGCTGAAAAAAATATATACATATTTCAACTTTTCTAAAAAAAAAATGTAAAGTTTTCAAACAAATTCATTCATCTTTTGTAAAATATTAAAGACAAAATTTTTCAACTTCAACTTTTCTTGAAAATAAATAAATAAATATATACTGCAAATTTTATTGAAAACAAAAAACAAACAGTATAAGTTTAAAAAAATAATCACATATTATCCTAATAATTCTTACAAGTTAAAAAAAATTGTTTAGTATTCATTAAACTTACGGTAGGTTTTTATTATTTAATTTCTATTTCTATTTTATTTTCGTTGTACTTAGTATGCGAAAATGTTATTTTACTTTTTGGTGTCTTATTTTGATGAAAGATGAGCAGATTCTAACAGTTTACGTCAGCAAATTCCAATTGAGCCAATGAAATGGAAATTCGAGTCAGTATGTGCAGAAGTTGCTTTCAGGACTGCCAGCAACCACTGTAAAAGAGTAATAAAAAATGCAAGAGAGCTATATGCCCAGTCTGTTAAATCCAAGGTAGCTGATCAGCAGCTTGGTTCCCACCAGTTTTGGCAAATAACAAATAGGATCCTGAACAGAAGTGTGCGTTCTATCCCAACCATTATCAATGGACCAGAGGTCATCTCGTCAGCGTCAGACAATGCCAAACTATTTGCAAAGAACTTTGCAGGTAATTCTACCCTATGCGACGAAGGCCATCAACTCCCCATATTTTCTCCTATAACACAGAACAAGCTAGGTAACATACAAATATCCGTGCATGAGGTCTCCAAGCTAATCAAGAACCTAGATTCCAGTAAAGCAACTGGCCCTGACGGCATCCCAATTATAGTGTTAAAAAAGCTTCAACCAGAACTTGCTCCCATACTTACGAAACTATTTAAGCGCTGCCTTAAGGAGAAGTGCTTTCCGACTCCCTGGAAGACCTCATCAGTTTGCCCTGTATTTAAGAATTCAGGTGATAAGTCATCTCCCTCTCAGTACAGACTAATAAGTCTCCAATGTGTTATGAGTAAGTTGCTGGAATCCATATTAAATAGAGAAATAGTCAACCACCTCAGCAGGAATAACCTTCTTAGTGACACACAATATGGTTTCTGCTCTGCAAGATCTACCGCAGATGTGCTGACGGTTATATCCCACAGGATTAGTGAATCTCTTGACAAAGGCTTCCTTTCTAGGGCAATTGCTCTTGACATATCAAAGGCCTTCAACAAGGTATGGCATAAGGGTCTACTTCACAAGATTTCCAGCTACGGTATCACTGGAAATGTTTTCTCAATCATTAAATCATTTCTCTCCGATAGGCTCATAAGAGTAGTGGTAGATGGACAAAAATCGGAGGCCTGCAATATAAATGCTGGAGTCCCTTAGGGGTCAATCCTAGGCCCAACTCTCTTCCTGATCTACATCAATGACCTCCCTAAACACATACTTAAATCATTCGTTGACATCTATGCTGATGACACAAGCATCTACGGCAACACATCAAAGGCTGTAAATGACAAAGTTCCCTCTGATTCTCTCTCCTCTGATCTCGAGCGTGTGGTTCAGTGGGGGAAAATGTGGCTGGTTACCTTTAATGCATCCAAAACCAAACTCCTATCCTTACATCATCAACGCTCTGATCCCCATCTGGCATCAATTGTGATGGATGGCTCTCGTCTGGGAGAGGCCCCGTGTTTTGACAAGCTTCTGGGTTTGACCTTTACTCCTGATCTGAAATGGAACACGTACATTAAGTCTGTTGCCAAGGTCGCTGGAAAGATGGTGGGATCCTTCTACCGCTCCAGAAGATATTTCACTACTGATGCAATTCTCTATCTATATAAAAGCCAAGTACGTCCAAGAATGGACTACTGTCGCCATATCTGGGCAGGAGCTGCAAAAAACAGCCTATCCTGCCTTGACAGAGTACAAAATAGACTTCGTGGCTTAGTGGGGGATGCCCTTTTCTCTACCCTGCAACCTCTCTCCCACAGGAGAGACGTTGCGAGCCTGTCCTTGTTTTATCGTTATTTCCATGGCAGGTGCTCGTCTGAACTCCAATCTCTGGCCCCCCTCGCCAATCTTTCACGAAAAACACCCGTTTAGCAGAATCCACTGTGAAAAATTTCCCCCACTCTTTATCTGTGCCTAAATCAAAACGTGGATTCCATGAACAAAGCTTCTTTCTTAGAACTGCACGCCTGTGGAACTCTGTTCCGTCTGCCTGCTTCCCACCGGACTACAACTTGGATGTCTTCAAGTCCAATGTTAACAAATTCCTAATGAGCCGCCCCCTTAAGTAAACACTTCACCAAATCTCCACACTAACGTAATGTACTTGCAATAACCCTTATCCCTGAGTGGCTTCCGGGCCTTGATAAGTGGTGATCACTGTGTTAAAAAAAAAAAAAAAAAAGTACCGCCTCGATTGTGCAACTAATCGTGTAAGAAAACTATGAAAAAAACATTAGTCTTTCTCTGCTTACTCCAACATTCTTCCCAGTTATCTTTGATATCTCCCTACCATTGAATTCTACCAATGCCGGTTCAGAAGAGGTAAAGTTGTGGATTACATAACCTTTACATCAGCGTAGACTCCTTGCACAGAAATTAACAGGAAATAGTAATCATGCACCAAGGATGGTTTATAACAAGTAAGATCTTTGTTTGGATGAATAACGCATACAGAAATATATCGGAAAGTTGAAATGCAAGATGTTCATTTCAACTTGCAGAAATATTTTTACTTCTTTCTGCGCATGCCCAAATTCAATTAATATCTTCAAGTCGTTTAATATCAAATCTTTCTTACCTTTGTCGATAGCTATATCGGTAGGAGACGCAGCCGGAGGGTTAAATGTTTTGGTTTCAATCCTTGCTGATGGCACCCAAGTGATTTACTATATATTAGTTACAGTAATATTCAATAGAGATTTGGCTCTGTACTAATAAATATGAAATCTGCATGAATTAAAATATATTAAAGCGTATTTTACAACTCGGCAAGGCCGGGCGACCTCCCCACCCCCTCACTGGTATACAAATAATTATATGGCTATGAATAGATTTTCAATATTTGCTTCAACAGTGCTCAATACATGAGTAGAGTTAGCAGTAGCATAAAAATATATCTATGACAAGTAAGCTAAACAGAAACGTCCATGTTCTATCATTGTAGCCTGGGGATTCCCTATGGAGATGAAACATGGATGCTTTTGTGTAACTTACTTACATAGATATATTTTCCTACTACTAATATATACATAACTTAATTTGGCATATAAATTAAAATAACTGATTGCATATGCATAGAAACGTGTGTGTGTGTGTATATATATATATATATTAGTCACCCACATACAGTACTGTTTCGCTGTTTCACAGCTCACAGACAAATATGTGTGCATAAATATTTACACATCTAAGTACAGACAATCAACTCTAGATACAATGACTTCTAAATTACAGATGTGTGTGTGCGTGTGTGTGTATACACACACACGTATACATACATACATACATACATACACACATGTGTGTATATATAGGTATCTATAGTTGAGGATTAGGGTAAAAGGTGTGCCAAAAGCTAGTGTCATTCAGTACATAATGTTTAGGTACACTTGTACCCAGATTATATTCCATTTCTTTCATCAACTCTGTCAATGAGTGCAGATTTTGGATAATGACGATTAATTACTGTTTTCCTTTAAGTAGTTTGTTGTTGTTGTGGTTGTTGTTGTGCCGAAAAGAAGTTCGGAGGAAGAGGTGGGGGTGTCGAATAGCAAGCCATTCTAAACTTGGGTACAGTCCCAGTTTAGAGTTCAAATCCTGGCTGAGGATAATTATTTTGCAGTTAGCTATTCTTAAAGTACAAGCAAACATTAAGTTGAAAGCATTTCTCTGTTGTGCGTACAAAGTACAGAACAACCAGCATTCTCAATTGGACCAGAGTATCTGCCAAGTTGGTAACACTAAGAAGCACAAACTTAGTTTTGTAAAAAAAAAAAAAAATGGATGACTCTTGATGTGAAGCCAATGTATTTAGTATTCAGTAATCAATCTCAGTCCATTCAAATCTATCAGGACGTTGGCTTTATGTAAACCAGAAGAAACCATTCAGTCGAAATCTTGGCAGGTTGATAGACGACATGAAAATATTATTGAGCTACTTATAGTATTAAGCACTTTTGAACTCATTGTATACTATTTACAAAATTTACCGCAAACAATCAAATTTGATAATATTCTTCATTATATATATATATATATATATATATATATATATATATATATATATATATATATATAGCAATATCCTTCATATACTATGTATCTATAAAAGTGAACGCGTGTGTGTGTGTGTGTGTGTGCATTTCCCTATGCTATAACTTTGTCAATTTTTAGTCTACAGACTCGAAATTTGATATACAAGGTACTGATATTTTGGAAAATCGATGTGAACGATTTGACCTTTGAGAACTCTACCAAAGTCCTCCGACCATTTTGGGTCTACACACTTGAAATTTTAGATATAGGTTCCTTGGACATGGATCTAACTTAATAACTTGATTTAAGCTCAAAACAATAAATGTTAAGGGGTCATAATAGGGATCAAAGTTAAAAAAAATTGACCACTGCGGTCTCATCCAAATTACTCAGACAATTTCTGGTCTAAACATTTGAAATTTTACATAAAGGGTATTCAGAGATAGGGCAAGCTTTTTCATCAGTTTGGATCGAAAATTTTTAGTTACCAATATAGAAATGTATGTATGTATTGTTTGCATGTCTGCCTAAAACTTTCAATAGAGGCGACGGATTTTACCAAGATCAGTATCGTTTTAAAGTTCGACCTTAGGAAATGATATAGTAATCTATATCATGGCTATGTGTGTGTAGTACAGAGAATCCCCCCAAAATTGTCAGCATACTTTAAGAAAATAAAACATCTCGGCATATATTTTCTTGAGAAAATAAACAAAATACCTCAGTATACTATGTTGGGAAAATAAACAAAATAATAATATACTATGTTGAGAATATAAACAAAATGCCTTAGCCATGTAAAAGAGAAAATCCAGCAGTGACAGGAATGTTATTGTTTACCAATTTGCCACAATACCATAATTACAGAGATCCATAGATTAATGCTGCACAAATTCTAGGAGTTCCAATGGAACAGGACAGACAACTCACCTAAGAAACGAAAATATTCATAGAACTAATGCAGATGTCAAAGATCATCGTTGGAGGAAACACCCAGAGGGAGAGAGAATTAAATAAAATTTGTAAATTATTTTTAGAGTTGCAGATGGATGACTGAAATAGGTTTGAATTCCAGTGGGCTAATATGTTTTTGAACTAATATTCCAAATTAAGAACTCAGTAAACTAATAAATTTCACCCAGGTCAGCAGGATGATGACAGCAATTAACTGAAATCGATTTTATTTCACAGACTAAAAAATGAGTCTATGATTTGTAAAATGTATACATTTTACCAAAGGCTTACAGTGCCTAACCACAAAATGTGCCTATATTCTTGTATATAACACGAAAAATCTTGTACAACAATTTATACACAATTAGACGTTCTTAAATTGGCTACTAAGCGATTAGGGGGCTTGGATTTTGATCAATTGGTTACAGATTCTATTTTTCTTTGTGGCACTTTTGTCGATAGCTTAGAACCCATATTCTACTGCTCAACGTAAGTTTTGTGAGCAAAATTAGGTATAACAGAAGCATTCAGAAATTGATGGATGCCATGATTTGGAATATTTTTTCCTTTTTTCGAGATCGCTCAAGACAAGGTATGAAACCACTTGATGTAAGAAGCTAAAAGAAATACTAGTTCAAAATAAAAAAAACTAGACAATGATAACTGTTAGATGGATAGATTCTGACCCAGAAAACAGTAATTCTTCTCCCTTTGTCAGAAACATCGCTCATGAAATGTTAAGACTAAAGGAGAAAATAAGGGAATTAAAGGTTACGAGGCCACAGAAAGTTAACCGACAGTCTATCATGATATAACGCTGCTATGACTTGAAAACAATTGTAGGACAATCGACATTACATTTCAGATTTTCAGAAATTAAAAAAATTCAAAACAGTTCTGCTAAAATTCAAATTTTTGTTTATATTTTAAAGTTCACGCCAAGAAAAGTATCGTTATGATTCTATAAAAGGAATTGCATTTTCGATGTTAAATTATTTTCAAGATTAAAAAAAATATATTTAAAATACCCAAAATACTGAAACATTTTGGTCCTTTTAAAGATACTCGACCCGTTAATCAAAGCAATCAAAAGTGCCGTTTCTATTTACTTACCGCCCCACGAGGGCAGAGTTAGACACAATTTTAACATGGGAAAAAATCCAGCTCCCCCAAAAAAGGGGCATCCTGGATAGGAACAAAAATTCCCTCAGTCTAGAATGGTTTCTCTTCCACTGACCGAGGACAGAAAAGGTTAAGTGTAGTATCAGAACAGATACTACACTCTGCTCCTAGCCAAAAGTGACAGTGAAAACTATTAAAAAAGGGCTTACACGAGTGTAGTTATTGTATTAACATGTCTTCCAACATTTTATGAGAAAGATTCAGCAATTGATTGTAATTTAAATGGCCCACTTCCTGTCTCTCACTTTAACGATCGCTTCATGAATAAAGGAGCACAACATTAATTAATACACACAACGATGGCTGTTATCAATACAAACAAAAGAGTTATGGATTTAGACGAGATTTAATATCGTGGGATAAAAACCCTATTATATATAAGAAAAAGAATAAAAGAACGACAATGAAAAAATATATACTAATGCATATAAATTTAATTGTTAATTAATTAGAGAGATTACATCAATTAGTGGTGTGGGATAAGTAAACTCTTTATACCTAGGTATTTCAAAGCCTAAGGCTTTTCATCAGAAGAGAGAAAGTGCTACGTAACATACAAGAGATACGACATATACAGAGAATGACACCAGGAGCGAAATAATGAGGTGTGAGAGGAAAAAGGGTAAAACATTGAAAATGTGAAGGAAGAAAATTATTGATATCATATTGTTGTGTCGTGGAACAACAGTGAAAATAAGAACAATCAAGTCGAGGTTCGGTTAAGGAACAAGTGTATTAGCAATAATGTACAAAGATAGGAAAGCATGTATATCTGCTGGGCACTCGGCTAGCAGTTGAAGTGCAGTCGCATCTCTCTCACCGGTGTTGGAATTACTAGCGCTATTTATAGTGCTAATCGGTGTAAATTCCTCTGTTCAAGGAAGGCCGGTATAACACATATAGTGGATATAGGTGGTATGTAAAGTGATTAAGGAGTTTACCATGGTAGGTAATACGTAGGGCTATGACAACAGAATATTCTTTTCAGTATTTTGACTCTCGGGTATATAGTAGTTATAAGATATTATCTTATGTTTTTAGATGGAGTGATGTGGTTATCGATTTATTAACTGTGTCTAACTGTGTCAGGTATATACTTAAGAATCAAAACAATGTTAAGAATATTCTCTTGTCACAGCCCTAGTTATAAGGTATATGTTCAATATGTGTGTCCACATTTTTTCCTCAATGTAATTCTCCCACCTCCCTCCCTCAACATTTTCAGTGTTTTACTCTTTTCCCTCTCATGCCCTATTATTTCACTCCTAATGTAGTTATGGTTAAACGTCACATCCTTAATATGTTACCTAGCACCTTCTCTCCTCTTCTGATGAGAAGCATTAGGCTTCGAAATACCTAGGTATAACAAGTTTACTTATCCTACACTCCTAATTGATGTAATCTCCCTATTGAATTCACAATTAAATTTATATGCATTAGCATATATTTTTATGTCATTCTTTTATTTTTTATCTTCTACATAAGTTCCACCTCAATTAGTTGAGCTTTGCATTATCCCGATAAGTCTCCACTTAAAGAATTTTTTTAATTCTTTCTGACTCTCCCCATACAAATATATATATATATATATATATATATGGGGAGAGTCAGAAAGAATTAGAAAAATTCTTTAATGCTCCCTATCTTAGGTTGAGCATTTGGGAAGTGATATACAAATTACCATTATGTGTAAACAAATTGAGCTTAGATACTTTGGACAATGTCAAAACATTGTTAATTCACTGCCCACATAGCAGCAGCCATATAGCACAACAGTTAGAAGTTCCGACTGCGTTTGGGCAATCGGGTTTCAATCCTGGCTTGAGGTAGTTGCTTGCCTAGCCGGACTGATGAGCTGTGAAACAGCGAAACAGTACTTTATGTGGATGACTATATATATATATATATAAGTGACCTTGTCTGTTTGTCCTGATGAACGATCTCTACCAAACCCCTCACTTTTTGCTCTATATATCAAAACTTGATATATAGGAGATTTGGACCTGTGGAATAAATTCGATTTGATTTTTAATCGGTAAAAATAGCTATCAAGAGGTCAAAACTGAAAAACATTTGAACTTGGCATGCGTAAGTTGACTTAAAGTGCTCTTCTACGCATGTGCAAATATACATTTATAAGTTAAACAATATTATTTTTTGCAAATTTTTGTATGTGTATGGATTTAGGTCAGACTGTGAGCCTGGAGAGCTATATGTTTTGGTTTCGATTTTAGCTGACGGCACTCAAGTCGATTATTTTTGAATAACTACTATATATAGAGTACAATATAATAATCGACAGAGAATTGACTATAATAATAAATACAAAATCTGCATAAATTAAAACGTCATATGCAAGCATATTTTACAACAGGACAACGCCGGGCAGCCTACTAGTAGAGTTATAAAATGATTAAATTTGTTAAAATTGTGAGAATCTATGATTTAATTTATTAAAATCAAATTTTTAATATCGCATTTCATGCTACGTTACAGACAGACGTATCTCTCTCATATATATATATACACACACACACACACGTTTCGTCTGGTCTTCATTCTTTGATTGTCACCATGTGTGTGGTCTGATCTATATTGTTGCAGCGTCGAGAGACTGCTGATTGGCTACTCAACCTAGGCTAACAAAACTCATGCATGGAAACACAATGGCAACCGGTTGACGGTCTCAAAGGTTTTATTGGAGAGAGAAGTTCATTTACAAGGGAGAGAGACCAAAAGAGGATAAAATCAATTCGCTGTTACTTAATTTTATTAATTAGCCTTAAAAATGGTCGATGAACTGATAATCTTGAAGAAATTTCACTTAGGTCCCTAATGTCTAATCCATCTGCTTCCTCACCGTAAACTCCCTTGAAACTCTGCACTGTCTCAAACATGTGTTCTAATTGATTATGTAACATCACCAACAACTACTTCTAACACATTTTATCCAAAGAGCTGAATCCTTGCAGCAATTACATCAGATACACTGGGTCTAGCCCTGTCCACCACTAGGCTGTCTCAACATACACCCAAAGTAACCTCCTGAAATCCATACCAATCAACACAATCTCCAGGGTCTCAATAAATAACACAATTTTTCATCTATGGATTTTTTTTTTACAGGGAATCACCACTTATCAAGGCTTGGAGGCTACTCAAGGATAAAGCTTAATGCATGTAAGATGGCCAGTGAGTTAACAGCTTAATGATCAGTAGTGATGAAAATTGGGTAGAATTTGATTATTTAAGAGCATGTTCATATTGGACTTGAAATCAACCATGCTGTAGTCAGCTAGAAAGTATATCCATGGTATAGAATTTCACAGGCGAACAATTCTAAGAAAGAAACTTTGTTCATGGAATTTGCATTTAGATTTAGGCACAGATAGAAAGTGGGCGAAATTGTTGACAGTGGTTGTAGCTAGAGTATTGTTTGCTGTGAATGTTTTGCAGAATGAATCATAAAGTTCAGTTAATTACTTGCCATGAAAATAAAGATAAAGCAGAGATAGGCTTACAACAGCTCATCTGTGAGAGTGAATTTGCAAGGAGGAGAAAAGGACAACACCTACTAGGTTTTAAAGACGGTTTTGTAACCTGTCAAGGTAGGAAGTGGTGCTCTAAACAGCTCTTCCCCAGATATAATTCATTTTAGGACATATGTGGCTTTTATACATGTAGAGGATTGCATCGGTTAAGCAGAAGCTATCATTTGCAAAGTAACTGATTAGAACACTGTCATTTTCAAATCTAATGTAAATAAATTCTTGTTGAGTCATCTCTTTAAATAATCTAGTGCTACTCAATTTTCACAGTCACTGATCATGTTGCCTCATCATCTACCTAACACATAATAACCCTTATCCTAGAGTGGCCCCCGAGCCTTGATAAATGGTGACCCCCAAGTAAAATATAAGAACACAAACAGAAGTAACTGCTAAAAATTTGAATAGTAAAATATTAAACCATGTACAATCTATGTCATATTCTCCCATTTAAATTTCATAGCATAGTAATTTTAAATGGTTTCAATATCTCATCTATATAATATGCTGCTTGTTCCTTTCATAGTTAATCTATAAATTGCTCTTTGGAAAAAGTCAAATATAATTTTTGAAGACCAAATTGCTTTAAAAAAAATGCCAAATTCGGAAACACTGAATAAGAATATGAGAGTGACCTACCTCCCTTTGATGTAATCTCGTTTTCGAATATCATAATAATATATGATCATTGTTGTAATGGTGTGAGAAAGGAACTCTTAGTAATTTCGACGTGCAGTGGTTTTTCACTGAAGAAAGAAGTCAGTGAAACGTTATGTAAAAACAACAAAAAAAATACGAAAGAAACAGGACAAAGAAAAAGAACATTGTCTGCCAAGAGATGCTGGACTGAAGGAGTAAATTAAAGATTGCCTTTTACAATGTGATTTTTTTATTTGTATTGAACTATGTATCACAATATTACCTTCTGAGTATTTATTAGTACTTATTGATTTATCTCATTTGGGTCGGTTCTATACAATGGACATTATTTTCATAGAAATTTTAATAAACTCATAATTGCTACGTGCTATTGGTTTTTCTGTCTAAAAAATAATTTTTTTATCAAAACATTTGTTGATTAAATATATTTCCCATTCTATGGAATTTCCACAACTCCGGTTAGTAAATAGCACACTGTTTTACAAGATTTACTATTGAAATTAAACATTGGTACAAGTTTTTAAGTATAAAATTATTGCTTCTAAATGACATAAGTATCCTTGCTAATAAATAAAAAAAAATTGTTATTAAAATGCAAGTGGAAAAGAAAAACTGGCAAACCAGTTGACATCTTATTTGACAAATTATTTTTCAACAAGCATGGCAGTGGTTAGGGGTTACAGTTAGGAATAAACTTTGCACTTGAATAATTCTTTGAATACTAGCAGCAGCTATTGAAATACGTAGTGACACATATAGTAAGTCAGTTGGGGAGAGGGGGGGATATTTATTATTATAATCAAACTGAGTTCATGAACATTTTAAAACTTTTCCTATATACATAAATTACATAAAATACATGCTAAAGTATATTCGAGCTTTTTGGTTTGAGTTATCAAAATCAAAGTGGAATAGTGATAGTGGTCTAACAGGGTATGAGTATGCCAAATAATAAAACACATACACACACACACACATATATGAGAGAGAGAGAGAGAGAGAGAGAGAGAGAGAGAGAAAGAGAGAGAGAGTGAGTGTGTGTGTGTGTGTATAAATTAAGTGAGTCAGACTTTAGAAGTTTGACCTAAATAGAAATTAAGCTGACAAATCAAAATTTTATTCTGGCTAGCCTATTTTTATTCATTATTTTTACACCATATTCTTTGTGATAAAATAACGTACTTTGCATCAGTTTCTTTCAGAAAATATCCATTTCAGCACATATTGATAATAGGACAAATTTTGCCCCCTCCATAAATGATTAAATAATAAGTTTACGACATTAATAACAAACAATTTTACATCGCTCTATCTACTTTAGTGATCAGATATAAAATTACATGTGTTTAAATTAACTATTACACCTTTTATTTCTTAGATTTATTCATGTAGCAATATTTGTAGGTAATATAACATTCATTTATCTACTTATATTGTTGTTTCCATCACATAAGCGATCGATAATTATGTCAGCATAAATTTTTGGTGAATATTTTCATAATGAAACAGTAGAAATGCGATATTCGTTTTCAGCATAGCCAAAAACCTATATAATTTGTCAATTTAACAGTGAATGTCCAGTTGCTATTTAAGTAAAAAGAAATACCTTTTATTTTTTTTTACTCTTAATTTGATTATAGATTTTCATTAGTCTCGGAGATATGATTTCTTATTTTAAGTTAAATTAGACCTATTTCGATAAGGAGATTTTCATCTATTTACAAAGGTTTATACATAGAAAAAAATGAACGACATTTTGCATGGAGATAATTACAGAGACACGTAGAAAAGCACTACAATAGACTAAAATATATGAGAGAGAGAGAGAGGGGGGAGAAGGAGAGAGAGAGAGAGAGAGAGAGAGAGATAAAAATCTGCCCTTATAAAATGTTAAAATATAGATCCTATAGTTTCTTTCCAGTTTTATCTTTAGTAATAAAATTGACATAGAACGAAATAATATATTTTTGAAACATGTTCTTCTTCATCGATTTTGTAATAGAATTTTTGTGAATTATGTCTCATATGTTTGCTAGAAAATATTACATGGTGTTTTAATGCAAAATATTACACTTTTTAGCCGGACAAAAAAAACGAATAAAAATTATAGCCCGTTGACTAAGAATTAGTGTTTTATGCTAAGTATATGGTTGAATATGGTTACATTTGTGCTCATTTTTGCATTAAATACTGATCCCTAATAGTCCCTAACTGTGCATCAAACGGATGCTATAATACGTAGTTAGATTCAAAGGTCCATATAAAATTTCAGCCAGAGACGCCCAATAGTTTTTTAGAAAACTTCTAGAGTAAATGTGACTAATCTATTGATTCATATTAATCTCTAACCGTGCATCGAACTGCTATCATAATACTTAGTTCGCTGCACCTTATCATAACAATGGTCCATACAAAATTTTACCCAGATCGGCTCAGTAGTTTCTGAGAAGAAGTGAAATGTATAGACAGACAGAAAGACAAAGAAAATTATAATACAGATATTATGAATGACAATAGTCCGTGTGTAAGAGTACATACCGTACTTACTTGTGTGTAAGTCGAATTTCTGGGAGACGATTTTAAGGTTATTTTGGGGGGTTGACTTATACATAGGTAATGTTTTGGGAAATATCGTTAAAGAGAAACTCGGTGCTCGATCATAACATGGAAAATGCCATTTTGTTTGTGCGCTCTGTATATACCGGTAATCCTAGCAATTAATCGCATTCCTTCCGAATTCCATTGCAGTGCGTTTGCTACCATGTAAGCACATGCACGGTTTTTCAGTGGGAGGCTTAATAATAATTGGAATAGCTCTCGCAATGTTCACTTTCTAGATGTGGCTATCGGCCTAAGTTCGAGATGTATTCGGTGATGATATGACGGTTTTTTTTTTAGCAGGTTAGGAAACGTAGTGTTTACGATATGTCGTTCTCCCCTAAGTTCAACAAGTTTAAAAAATTTAATGACAACTATTTAATGAAACCATTTGATGGCATTTAACACATGCGTTCACATTATTACTGTATATTATGTCTCGTGCAATGTATGCGTTTACGTTATTATGGTACGGGACATAAATTATATCTAAAAACAGTAATTGCACCTGGAATCTACAGAATGTCATTTTGTCTGATTAGCAACATTGGCATTCGTTGCATGTAAGTGTGTAGCGGGTTGGTTCTATATATGAAAATGGAATAGACTACACTTGCATAAATACACGTATTATCGCTCGCGAATGCCGAGAAACAATTTATAATATGTCTTACAAAAAAAAAAAAAATACTAAAAAGGAGATTATCTGTGCAAGAAAGAGCCATGAGACAGACCATTTAACTTGTCTACATCTTTTACACCTCAAATTAAAAAAACTAAAGTTCAAATTAAAAAAACACAACTTCAAATTAAAAAACACAACTTCAAATTAAAAAAACTAAACTTCAAATTAAAATACACAACTTCAAATTAAAAAAATCCAAGTTCAAATTAAATTAAAATTTTATTACATGATAGATAAACCATTTATTCTCCAACAGGGAGGTCCTCTTCCCTGAGACATCTAGCGTGATGGCGTTGAACCCGATTACAGAATGCCTGAGACATGGCAGGAGTTACCACTTGGTAGGCTCGGTCGATGGCGGTCTCCACAAGACGAAGACGGTGCTCCACTTTTGTGATATCTTCCGGTTGTGGCACATGTATAACGCTCGGTAGATCCCTCTTGATGACGGCTTTGATGGCTGACCAGGCCATTTCGATGGGGTTGAGAGCCGGGCTGTATGGAGGCAAGCGAATAAACTCCACTTCTGCAAAAGCTGCCTGGTCGTGTAGTTGTTCCACTCGGGAATGGCACGGGGCGTTGTCAATTACCAAGGCTACCTGTCCGGCATCATATCCCATTGCGAAGACAGAATTGAGTAGTTCTGCAACCCATTGGTTGACATCCGGGTGCTTGTAGGCGCCACGCCTGCGGGTGAAGTTGATGAGTCCCTGTTGACTAATACCAGCAACCATGTGAATATTTGGACCTTTCGAGCCTGGAACATGTAGCACCACTCTCTGGCCCCTCGCGGATCGTCCAACGGTCCGAGTACAAAATAAGTTCACGTTTGACTCATCCAAATACACCACATGTTTACCAGCTCCCAATGCGGCCATAACCCTTTCTACATAGATACGACGTTTTACCTTATTCTCTGGAGTGTTGACATTCTCGGCTTGCTTGTGAACCCGTTTTACAGTGAAGAGTCTACCATCGAGATGGTTATTTATGGTAGTAACGCTGATTGGGGGGTTGATTCCATGCATCTCCGAAATCTTCAAGGCCAACTCCTTGAGAGTGATGGTAGGATCTTCTCCGATTATATCAAGCATGTTGTTGACCATGTCCGGATTCACTTTCCCATGTCGCCTTCCACCCCGCGGCTTATCCTCCACGTCTTGCCCCTTGGCCTGTTTATTCACCCAGGCGTACGCGGTGTTCCTATTTATCCCACAGTTCTCTGCGACAGTTGTCCAGTCCCTGCTATTTCGAGCGGCTTCCAGAATCCGACGCTTAGGAGAATTTCGATTGCGTTTGTACTGACCACGTACTGTGCCTCTCTTGACTCCTCTACTTGATCGCACAACTACCGGAGATCCATTGTTATTTTCCATATTTTAAATTATTGTAATGTTAATTGTTAGAAACTTTTCTTTTTTTATTGTTGCAAGCAACTACAAGTAATAGTGGGTAATTTGCATAAGTGATGTTATGCAAATTACCTTACAAAGTTTGAGTATGAATAATTCTAACATAATGTCACGTGCTTTTAAATTGAACTTGGGTTTATTTAATTTGATGTTGTCTTTTTTTAATTTGAAGTTATGTTTTTTAATTTGAAGTTTAGTTTTTTTAATTTGAAGTTGTGTTTTTTAATTTGAAGTTGTGCTTTTTTAATTTGAAGTTGTGCTTTTTTAATTTGAGGTGTAAAAGGTGTAGAATCTACAGTCGACTTATACACAGGTAATACCTAAAATGACACAATTTTTGGTCTTAAAATACACATCGACTTATACACAAGATCGACTTATACACAAGTATATATGGTAAATAATTACAGGGATAACAAGTAAAGAAAACCAATGCTTTTGGTTAAGACATTTTTCAATCTTTGAGACTGTAGTTTCAGTTAGAAACGAAAGATTTTTTGTAGATGAACCTCGCCACTCGCCACTAATTGAAAAATAAGTTTGAAAAAATTTTTTTTAAATCGTCCCACAAGTTATGCGCAGTACGCTCACATGTCCTTGACCTGCTTTTCTGGTCCTTTTTTGTTCTTTTGTTTTTTTATACCAAAAAAGACATATCGTTGCTGTAGCAAAGAGGCTACCGTGATAGAGACAAGATTTGTTACAAGAACAAGTCGCCTGTTCTTGTAAGTGAGTAAATATGAGATAGGATAGCCTACGAAGCTAATTGAGAATTCCGATCATAAGTTAAAATAAATAATACAGAATATTATTGAAACTGGAATGTAGAATTAGCCATTGTTTAGTTCACATAAAATAGTTTATTGAAAAAGGAATGCAATGATGAATTTTGTTTCTGTTAAAGAAATGAAATTAAAATAAAGAATTTAAAAACGAACAATGGAAAATGTTAAACATATTTGTAAAGTGGGTTAGGAAAATTAGGTTAGAGAAATTGTTCTTTTTGTAAACATGTGAGGAACAAGGCATGTTCAGACACGTGAGGCGTGTCGGGCCACGGGATCGAAATGCACATGTTTAGTCATGCAATGTCATGAGTTCTCAATATAGAGAGCTTTAGGTCAGTAAGTCAGAAGTCAGGGGAGAAGAGAGAAGTCAGAGGTCGGACAGGGTCGGACAGACAGAGCTGACATTCCGCCTTGGAAGCAAAGGTGAGAAGCAGGAAATCATGTAGAGACGTTGAATTCCTTGATGCAAAGCCACTGACTGGTCGAATGGAATAAACGAACAACTTCATAATTTTGTATCTGCGTCTTCGTGTTATGTTATTCAACAGAAATGTATTGTGAATTTGTATTATAGACTTGTGTTCCACACATCTGTAATTATAAGACTGTGTATAAACTCATCTAAGAATGTCTCTATCATCTTAAGAATGCGTCTCCCCCTCAACTATTATAAATAATGAATGTTCTTTCATTATAATAAAAGACTGAAATCCTCATCTCAAAAATAGGTAAAGAAATATATATGTGTCAATGTTATAGAAACACTCCCATTCACAGAACTGTAAAACAGTATAAATATCAATATCTCTATCTATATATCTATATCCTCTCATCCAAAGTGTAATACATGTCTCTATTAAAATGTTCCTGTCTTTCTTAATATATAAGACCTTTCTATCTCATAATACGAACAGTCAACAACAAACACCTACAACATAAGATTTATATAGGTAGGAATGTGTGTGGGGAGTGGGAAGGACGATTTTTGTTTACATAGATAATGGTGTAGTTTGTGACCTATGTTGAAATCGACTTTTTATCGACATCTTTCAGCCGTTTATGTAAACTACCAAAAAATGCCGAAGCTCTTAACCAATCAGATTGCAGCAGACGACAATTGTCCATTGCAAAGTCAATAAAGCATAAAATTCAACAATTGAAGAAAATTGATTATAACAATCATAAATTTCATCAAAATTAGGACAGACGATTCATGTCATAGATTTTAATCAAAATTGTAAGAAGGATTCTAAGCATGAGGTTTAGTATCGCTATATATTGATTTTAATCTTCATAAGAAAACATAAAATTGGCACAAAAGTGTCTAGTTTGGAAATGGATTATATTATCGTGAGATGGGTATTTCTCTAGTATTTTTTATACAATAATGTATCAGTAACCAAGATGCAACCACCTTGAAAAATGACCTCTCTTGGTCAATCAAACAATGCTAATAATAGGGTTTTTTTTTATATTACACACACTTTTGGTAAAAAGTTAAAATAAATTTAATTTAATGGTTGTATACAAGACGTTTTGAAATAGTGCCGAGCAGTATTTTTTATTAGAATACTCTCATGTTATGAAACCAAACCCCTTCTAAACGGGAACTTTTTTTTATCTAATCTTTTAATTTGATCCTTAATTTTTAGTAATCAAAGATTTTGAGAAAAATTTAAAAACTAGATTTTTTTCTTGCATGCTACTATTACTGTATACCTTGGTCTGAAATTCATTTATGGAAAATAAGAAAAAGCGTGTCATGTGGATTTCGATAATAACGGATGACCGTAAGCATTAACGCATCAACTGATACTGCGCTACTGGCATTTGTTTCCGCAATCCACGCTTCAGCAGGATTCTTTTCTCGTACCTTGAATACCCGGATTAATTAAACTTAATCTATTTAAAAAAAACAAATTATTTTAAAGTAACCAATAGATTAGTCGTTCATTTCTCTGCTATACCAAAAACGAAATTAAATGGAGCCATAATTTAAGTGCACACATTAAAGGGTTTCAATTACATATTGGAATTTTTAACGCCTACATTGTTTTTTCGTCGCACTTTACTTAATAACCCAATTAAAATATAGACGAATTCACAACACACATGAAAACCCAAATTGAACTCACCAACGAAACACACACATACAAAATCAGAAAATTCAAATTTAAATAATTCGAATTATTTGACTCATCAACAGTTGTTCTGTCAACTTGGACAACATCTGCTATCTTCAGAATTCGACTGATCTCATGCATCAATTGTCCTCAGATTACGCATGGAACCAATTTTGTTTCGCGAAATTGATTCAGTTGAAACCAGCACAGAGTTATTTTTCTGAGAGCGGCTGCCGCACCACACAGAGGTGCTTAATTCAGCGCCATTCCCGTAACATCATTGGGAATGAGGTTTATGTCATCAAGACCTATGCTGTTACAGCTGTTAACGAATTTGCTCTGCACTCCCCCACCTCTCCTTCAGATTCAGTGTTGATCGTCTGCTTTCATTCATAACGTAGTCAAATGAGGTCTATTTCTGTCAGGTTTACATCAATTCTTAACCCGGTCAACCTAAACAGAAGTGATGATCATCAACCTGACGACATAACACTCTTTGCTTTTAGAGCCGGAGATCCATTCATATAGGATGCTACTTACTTCGATTCTTTTATCGCATCAAGAATTGTGAAATATACTGTCAATCCCGGCACTGCAACTCAATTTGTTAAAACTAGGGGAGGGGGGGGGGGTACGGCTAACGCCCAGTTCCATTTTGAAGAACTATCTTAGTCAAACCGGCAGGAGTCAACCATCCTGATACTTTAGGATTGATACTGGATAGATGATAGCAACGGAACGATCACAGAGAAACTTATTGGATGTCTGTCAGTCACATCTCCTTCGCCATTATTCAATGCAATACTATGTCCAGTGTGACATCATAAAACGAGTCTAATCTTGTTGAAGAAAACAAAAAATTTGACCTCATTTGAAGACAAATAACTAGAGACTTATTGAAAAACACTTATTTCAAATAAATATTTCCTGTTTGAAATAAAAAGAAAAGAAAACGTGTTGTAAAACGTATGAATAGCTTTAAAGATCATTTTCTTTTCATACAAAAATTTAAGTACTCTAGTAAAAATTTGTTTATCACAAGATTAATATGTGGCACAAAAAGACGGGTGATATCTATTGACCTAAGTCTTAAAAAGGCCAAGAAAGTCAGCAGGAAGAGAGTACCGCAAATCTGCAGTTCTTGGAAAGAAGCTACTGGAATATTGACGCTATATTATAATGAGGTATAAAAACAGTAAATTGACGAAGACCACTAGACCAATAAGTCAAACGTGCTAAGGAAGCAATAAATAGATCAGACAATTTTGAAGAACATATGCCATAATAGAATTTATAGAAAAGACTGAGGCTGAGACTTCCTAAAATTAAAACAGAATTTTACTTCTGGCGAGTTAAAGTTCACTTGTACGTTTTTTGTTTTTGTTTTTTTAATGAGGGGTGGGATTGAGAGCAATCGGTAAAAAAAAAAAAAATACTCGGTTATAATTTCGCCCCTCCATTTTTTTTTTTTTTTTTTTTTTACTTTACCGTTTTTTACCTTACCATTGTTAAAGGGACATAACTTATTTTCAAAGTTCTTTTTTCCACCTTAAAGTAAAAAAAAAAAAAAAAAAAAAAAAAAAAAGGCCATAATTTCATTCTTTCATAAAACAACACTTAATTACCCAAGTTCAGCAAGGTGACAATTGACGTGTCCTTTGTTCATTTGAAACCTGAACAAAAAAATAAAATAATCTTACCTTTTCCGGAACTCCACGATGGTCTTCACTGCCTTGCCAAAATCGCCGAACGTAGCCTTTGATATATCCGACCAATTTTTTTTTGTAAGGAAAGTCCGCTTTCCATATTAATGAACCGTAACCAAAAACCCACATAGCCGCGTGTTTCGTAAAGGTGGGCAATTCTATGTAGTAAATCAATGGGAGAATCGGTTTCTCCTAGTTTATTATTCCTTTATGGTTAACCGGGTATGATTTTGTCAAGCAGGGTGGTTGCTGTCACGCGTATATTTAAATGTGTCAACAGTTTGTGTTTTTGTTTTGTTTTGTTGTTTTTAATGTTTTTTTAAAAATTTTTTTCTCTCTCTTTTTGTGCGTGTATTCCCGACTCAGATTTCGCGCTGTGAAGATTTGGTGATGATTTCTTATCGCTGAATAAAAATACAAAAATAAGTTATTGCTGTGAAAATATAACATAATAAACAAAAATATATTTATTACTAAAATGAGCCAAAGATTAAAGTTAAAATAGTGCTTCCATAGAATAGGACCCGACAAATGTGAAGATTAGACTACGGCTACGCTAATTAAAAAATTTTTTTTTTCAAAAAGTCTTTATGCAATAGTTCAAAAACTATATTTCTTAAAGATTATGACATACTGATCGTATTGGAGTTTTTTGTTGTTTTTTGCTAACGTGTCACTATTTATGAAGATCCAAAGGCCACTCGAGGATAAAGGTAAACGAATTGTCAGATGGATGGTGAGACAACACTGCAATGATTACTAATGATGAAGGTGATTAGGCAGAATTTGATTATTTAAGAGTGCGACTCAACAATCATTTGTTCATATTAGACTTGTTGTAGTCAGCTGGGAAGCAGCCCCGTGGTATTTTGTTACACGAACGGGAAACTCTTGGAAAGAAACTGTGGTTTAAAAATATAATTTGCATATGAGAGGAGTGGCTGCAATAAGGACGGATTTTAGAGACGAACGAGTCGAGTGTTTATCAGCAAAGAGAACATGTTGAAGTCAAGAAGTTGTGCCGATAACGTTCATGTCGTTGGAATGCTGCAATCTCTTTTTAGATTACAAGCTATTTCGGCAAGAAAAGTAAAGTCGATGCGACCTTGTCGAGAGCTGAACTATTTGAGAGTTAGAATCATCATGTTACGAACAAGTTTCAATTATAAGATGAGAATCAGATATTTTACAGTTGGCATCAGCATGTTTTGGAGAATTGTTTATACAATTTGAAAGTCAGACTTTTTTTAGAATTGGCATTGTTATGTTATGGAGAAGATTACGATTGGAGTCAGACTTTGGAATTTTATATACAGATTAGAGTCAGATTTGGAATAATAGCATCATTGTGTTATGGAGAAGTGCTTTGAGTTGAACTCCAAAAAATTTTTATGCTTGAAAGTCAAGAATATGGAGAGCTAGCTGTGCCTGGCCACATATTAAGGGTTAGCCATATCTGTCTGCATACTGTGGGCTAGCCATGTCTGGTTGTGTACCGAGGGCTAGCCATGTCTGGCTGTGTACCGAGGGCTAGCCATGTCTGGCTGCGTACCGAGGGCTAGCCATGTCTGGCTGCGTACCGAGGGCTACCTGTGTCTGAGCATGTATGAAAGGCTAGCTATGTCTGGCCATGATAATTTAGTCAGCCCGCATATGACACACTAGAGATGTAAGCTCCATATGATTTGAAATGATCTTTAAAAATCATGAGGGCATGTGGTTTCAAAATATAATTTGCATATGAGAGGAATGGCTGCAATAAGAAAATTGAATTGTTGAGAATGAGTTGAGTGTTTGGCAGTAAAGAGAACGCACCAACATCAAGAAATTGTACTATTAGTTTGGTGCAAAAACGATATCGTTTTCTCACATGTTACTTTTATATATGATTTCTAAATGATTTCATGGATAGCCATGTTATATCATTTTGTTTTCACACTATTGAATCGTATTATTCGTTACCGTTCTCAATCTCTTTATTCATTTTTTTGCAGGCTTTTCGACAGCATGGGCAAAATTCAAATCTGCACGATTTTCTTGTTCCAGTTCAAACTAGGCCTAAAAATTGCCAAAACAACTTGTGATATCAATGATGCATTTGGGTCAGGAACTACTAACAAATGTGTGGCACAACAGTCGTTCAAGAAATTTTGTAATGGTGAGGAGAGCCTCGAAGATTAAGACGGTCGCGGCCGGCCGATTGCAGTTGATAACGAACATTTGAAAGCCTTAATTGAAGCCAATCCTCACAAAAACACATGAGTTACTGTTGAACTCGAGGTCAACCACTCAACAGTTGTTTGCCATTTAAAGCAAATAGGGAAGTCAAAAACGTTGGATAAATGGGTGCCACATGAATTGAATGATAAAAAAAAATCGTCATTTTGAGGTGTTTTCTATGCTCCTTCTGTGCAACAAAAACGAACCATTTCTCGAGCGGATTGTGACGTGTGATGAGAAGTGGATCCTCTACAACAACCAGCAACGTTCGACACAGTGGTTGGATGCTGGAGAAGCTCCACAACACTTTCCGCAGCCGAAACTGCACCAAAAAAAGGTTATGGTGACTGTTTGATGGTCTGCAGCCAGTCTTATCCATCACAGCTTCTTAAATCTGGGTGAAACGATTACAGCAGAGAAGTACTGCAGACCAATTAACGAAATCTACCAGAAGCTTCAACGTATATGATAGAGATTGGTCAATATGTAGGGACCAATTCTCCTCCATGACAATGCTTGCCTGCATGTTGCTCAACTGACCCTGCAGAAGCTGAACAAATTGGCCTACGAGACTCTGCCTCATCCCCCATATTCACCAGACTTCTCGCCCACCGATTATCACTTTTTCAAGCATTTTGACAAATTCCTGCACAAAAAATCCTTCAGAAGCCAAGATGATGCCAAATTGGCCTTCAATGACTCCATCGCTTCCAGAACACCGGATTTCTATGCTAATTGGATAAATAAACTTATTTCTCGTTGGCAAAAATGTGTAGATTCTAATGGTTCTTATTCGATTAAAAAAGTTTATTATGAAAGGAGTTATGATCTTTTGAAGTTGAACATCAAAACCGACATTATTTTTGTACCAGCCTGATAATAACGTGAATGTTGTGGGAGTGCTGGCATTTTTTTTTTTTAGATTACAGAAACTTTGTTCTTGGAAGTAAGTCTTGTTTAGTTTTAGAGAGAGAGAGAAATCTAAACTATTGAGAGTGGTTCTAGCTAGACGAGTTTTTGTTGTGAATGTTTTGCAGGTAAGGCATAGATTGAATCTCAGCCGAGCACTCACCATGAAAATGATGATTGCGAAAAATTAGCAACATATGTGAAATAAAGGAAATAGGTTATCATTCATTTGATTTTGAAGTCAGTTTTGTATTTAGTCAAGGCAGGAAAGGACGCTCTGTACTGTATATCGATACTCTATAGCTGACTGGGATAGCTTCCGTACATTCATATCTGATCTACCTCTTCCATGTTTAAAAAGGATGTGTCCTCTATAGTATCAGACCTGACCGAATGGTTAATTGTAGCCATAGACTGATTCATACCATCTAAAAAATTCCCCCCAAAAAACCTAACAGCCAACCATGGTTCTCCCCAGAATGTGCTGCTGCCATCGCGCACAGAAATCACTTTTTCCATAGCTACCAACGTAATAAATGTACTGAGACTAAAGCTGCTTTCAGGACTGCCAGCAACCACTGTAAAAGAGTAATAAAAAATGCAAGAGAGCTATATGCTGAGTCCGTTATATCCAAAGTAGCTGAGCAGTAACTTGGCTCCCACCAGTTTTGGCAAATAGCAAACAGGATCCTGAACAGAAGCGTGCTTTCTATCCCAACCATCATCAATGGACCCGAGGTCATCTCGTCAGCATCAGACAAGGCCAGACTATTTGCCAAGAACTTTGCAGCTAATTCTACCCTAAGCAACGAAGGCCATCAACTCCCCGTATTTCCTCCTATAACAGACAACATGCTATGCAACATACAAATATCTGTGCATGAGGTCGGTAAGCTAATCAAGAACCTTGATTCCAGTAAAGCAACTGGCCTTGGCGGCATTCCAGTTATAGTGCTGAAAAAGCTCCAACCAGAACTTGCCCCCATACTTACAAAACTGTTAAAGCATTGCCTTAAAAAGAAGTGCTTTCCAACACCCTGGAAAACCTCATCAGTATGCCCTGTATTTAAGAATTCAGGCGAAAAGTCATCTCCCTCTCAGTACAGACCAATAAGTCTCCTGTGTGTCATGAGTAAGTTGTTGGAATCCATATCAAATAAAGAAGTAGTCAACCACCTCAGCAGAAACAACCTTCTTAGTGACATGCAATATGGTTTCTGCTCCACAAGATCTACAGCAGATGTGCTAACGGTTATATCTCATAGGATTAGTGAATCTCTTGACAAAGGCTTCCATTCCAGGGCAATTACTCTTGACATACCAAAGTCCTTCGATAAGGTATGGCATAAGGGCCTACTTCACAAGATTTCCAGCTACGGTATCACTGGAAATGTTTTCTCAATTATTAAATCATTTCTCTCCGATAGGTTCATAAGAGTAGTGGTTGATGGGCAGAAATCAGAGGCCCACAGTATTGATGCTGGAGTCCCTCAGGGGTCCATCCTGGGCCCAACTCTCTTCCTGATCTACATCAATGATCTCCCAAAACATATACTTAAATCATTCGTTGACATCTATGCTGATGACACGACCATCTATGGCAACACATCAAAGGCCATAAATGACAAAGTTCTCTCTGATTCTCTCTCCTCTGATCCTGAGCGCGTGGTACAGTGGGGGAAGAGGTGGCTGGTTTCTTTTAATGCATCCAAAACCAAGCTCCTATCTTTACATCATCAACGTTCTGATCCCCATCTGGCATCAATTGAAATGGATGGCTCTTGTCTAGGGGAAGCTCCATGTTTTGACAAGCTTCTGGGTTTGACCTTTACTCCTGATCTGAAATGGAACACGTACATCAAGTCTGTTGCCAAGGACGCTGGGAAAATGGTGGGATCCTTCTACTGCTCCAGAAGATATCTCACTACTGATGCAATTCTCTATCTGTATAAAAGCCAAGTACGTCCAAGGATGGAGTACTGCTGCCACATCTGGGCAGGAGCTGCTAAAAGCAGCCTATCCTGCCTTGACAGAGTACAAAATAAACTTCGTTGGGGGATGCCCTTTTCTCTTCCCTGCAACCTCTCTCCCACAAAATAGACGTTGCGAGCCTGTTTTTGTTTTATCATTATTTCCATGGCAAGTGCTCGTCTGAGCTTCAATCTCTGGTCCCCCCTCGCCAATCTTTCATGAAAAACACCCATCTAGCTGAAACTACTGTCATTAATTTTCCCCACTCTTTATCTGTGCCTAAATCAAAACGTAGATTCCATCAGTAGTGCTTCTTTCTTAGAAGTGCATGACTGTGGAACTCTCTTCCGTTTGCCTGTTTCCCACCTGACTACAACTTGGATGTCTTCAAGTCCAACATAAAAACAAATTCCTAACAAACTGCTCTCTTAAGTAAGACACCATATCAAATATCCAATACTAATGATTACTATGATACTATTTCATTGATTACTGTACACGCAATAACCCTTATCCCCGAGTGGCTTCCAGGCCTTGATAAGTGGTGACCTCCATGTAAAAAAAAAAAAAAGAAAAAAAAAAGATGAGATACCTTCTGGATGGAGCAATAGAATGATCCAATCCTTTTCCAGCAACCTTGGAAACAGATTCTATTTCAGATCTGGAGTGAAAGTCAATTCCAGAAGCTGATCCAAAGCAAGGAGCTTCTTCAAGATGGGAGCCATTGATTTCAATTGGGATCAAGTGAATATCAGAGCATTAATAGTGTAAAGAAAACTTGATTTTGGATGCATTAAAGTAACAAGACACTTCCCCACACACCTCATTGTAGCACGTGATCAAGGTCAGAAGAGAGAGAATCAAAAAAATCTAGGTTATTGTTGCTCTTCGATTTGTTGTCATATATTGCTGTGTTGTTGGCATAAATGTTGGCAAATGATCTTAGAATATGATTTAGGAGATCATTAATGAAGACCAGGAAGAGGATTGGGTTCAGAATGGATCCTTGAGATATGCCAGCGTTGATTATCAAGGACTACTGTTGAAAAACTATCAAAGAAAAATGATTTGATGGTTGAGCGGACATTTCCAAATATTCTGTAGCTCACAATATAATAAAATAGACCTTTATGCCAAACCTATAAAAGACCTTTGATATATCAAGAGCTATTGCCCTAGAAACGAAGACCCCCTTACATAGATTCAATGATTATGCACGATATTACAGTCAGCTAATCTCCTTTAAGGTAGGTTTGAACAGTTAAAATCAATTGAGTATCTATATATTTATATTATAGCGTGTGGGTTATTTTCTGGGTGATGCTAACATCCAGGTCATTTAATTGTTATATACTTCCATTTCTTGTAATAAATAATTTTACCAAGAATTCTTCATCATTTTAGTTTCAGTTTCAATTATAACTGATGACGCTCTAATAATTTATTTTTAAAAAATAATTTTATCAAGAATTCTTCACAAGTCTTGGTTTCGATTTTAGCTGATGGCACCTTAGTAATCTATTTTTTCATAAATAATTTTTT